>NC_072731.1:150054670-150354670 GCF_026930045.1 Uloborus diversus | reverse complement strand
TCAGTCAAATTGCAAAAGTTAAGCTTAACAGAGTTGCAAAAGTGTATTAAAATCAATTATTTGGTTCTACTAGCACAACAGGCAGTACAAATCATAACAACTTGAAAACGGAGTTTGACAACAAAAATAAAAACACCTAAAAATGCTCTTAAAAATCTTTTAAATTTCATAAAAACAGCAGAAATTATACTTCAAATTTGAGAGAAAAAAAATTCTTATAATTAAGCAAGAATGCTAATCCAAAACAATAAATTTTGCTCTAAATTGCATTAAAAAATAGTTAATATCAATTCAATACCTTTTTTTTTTTAAGACTGATATGTTGAGGGCTAAAATAACGTGGAAACTGGGCATAATGTGGCATACTAATGGCATTTCACTGAAAATTTTATCTTTATTTTTAGCGAAAACAAAATTCTAATTGTGGCAAAATCTAATACTGGAATTACAGTGCTAAAGAAGAATAAATAGTTCAGAAGAAAGCTTTAAAAAAAAAAAAATAGTGGGCTCTGCCCCCCGCTTGCTAACGCTCACCAACCCCCGAAGGTTACTTCGCAATCTTATTTGATTCGCAAAGATTTAAATGGTCAATTAGAAAAAAAAAAAAAAAAACAGATTGAAAAGGCATTATGAGCTCCCTTCGGAACAAAGAGCAATCCTTCCCCGGGTTTCAAAATAATTTGTACCAAATTGCAGAGCCGTAAGGCTAAGAGGCTCCTAAGCATTGGAAAACTGCAGTTTTGTACGTTTAAAAAATCGCTTTCATATTCGTGGTCTCTAGTAATATATTTTGCTCTTTACAAGGCTTGAATTGAGTTGAGCCTAAGATTTTCCGTTAAAATCGAAACCCATAAAGTTTGTGAATAAGAAAAAAGAAACATGCGAATCGAAAAGACGTAACTATGGCAACGCCAAATAAAACATCAATAATTTTACTGGATGTGAGATTATTCGAACATGATTTTTAACGACTTGTAACTTTTTTTTTCTTTTGGAGATAGAATCTTAGTTTTTCTACCATTCTGGAGTAAAAAAAGCCGCTCTTTCCAGTGGTGTCAAAAAGAAAACTGTGGAACAATTTAACTACAAGAAAGTAGTGCCGAAATTTTAGCTAAGCCTAAAACCGCTCGAGCTCAAAACGCAAATAACTCCCGCCGTAGAACGCGAAAAATTCTACCATTTTCAACGATATGTATAATATTAATATGTGCAAGCGATTTCTTACCCCTTTAAAAAGCAATAATGGGTAATTTACGCGATTTTTGAGCTTAAAGAATTACAAAAAACTAATTCCAATTAAAAAAAAATAAAGCCCCAGGTACACACCTCCGGGGCTAGGATTAATTTTGTACAAAATTTCAAGGCTGTAGGTGCTATGGGATCTCCTGGACGCAGGTTCGCCACATACTTCCTTCCAGAATTTCTTAGAAACCTTACTTTTATCTTTACTAATAATAAAGTTATAAGTCTGTCTGTCAGGATGTCTGGATGTCTGTGATGCGCACAGCGCCTAAACCGTTCGGCCGATTTTCATGAAATTTGATACAATGTTAGTTTGTAGCATGAGGGTGTGCACCTTGAAACAATTTTCCGAAAATTCAATTTTATTATTTTTATATTCCAATTTTGAGAACATTTTACCGACCAAATTTTCACAACGTGGAAGATTATCATAACGAAATTATCATAACGTGGAACCGTAAAATGGGCCAATTAATGAACATAGCCAATGGGGTGGTTTCCTTCAGTCAAAAGTACTACTTTTAGTCATTGAAATGGATAGAATGAGCAAAAAAAATTACAAGGACCCAGAAAATACTTTCATTTTCCCAACAGTTTTTTTTTTTTAAATTAATTTTTTAAAATGTCCGATTTTTCAAACAAGGCGTGGTCTTTATGACGTCACAAATGATGCAATTTGGCGCATCTTTCTACTATATTTCCACGTTATAATAATCAAGCAGCGAATTAAAATTGCGCTCTTCGCTTGCTATCAACCATATCGTTGCCAATACACGTGAGTAAAGATGCGAATTAAATATTTTGTTCTGTGAATGGCAACATTGAATGGCCTTTCATCATTTGTGATGTCACACGACAGAAGGGTAAACAATAAAAGCGCAACGATTTAAGAACTTTTTAAGAATATTAAACTTAAACAAATTATTTAAAAAATGGTCATATCCTATGTTTTTAAGCATGCTCTTTCAGAAAAAAATACCTTTAAAATTTTGGAAACGACAACATTGACGAGAAATTCATCATCCAATATTTGTAAATATACAGGCGAACCAAATGACCTTTTAATTTTCTACTACGGGCAAAGCCGTGCTTTTACCACTAGTTTACTATAAAGAGAAAGAGATTAGACAGAATAAAAATATAAGTTTAGAATGCAAAATTTTACCGCTTATGTAGCCACATCACATATCTACATATATATATATATATATATATATATATATATATATATATATATATATATATATATATATATATATATATATATATATATATATATATATATATATATATATATATATATATATATATATATATATATATATATATATATATATTTATAAATGAAAGTTTAATTGTGTGTGCATGTTACCTATACAAGTTCACAGTTTTCGTCAGATATTTGCCAAACTTAGCACAGATGTTCAATGATGTACAGGAATTGTCATAGGGGAGTTTTCGTCTCCCAATTGGGAGAGGAACGAAAACATCCTATGCGGTTTCACCATATGCAAATCCACAATTTATGTATAAGCCACATAGGGGGTTTTCACTAAAAAAATCCGGGAAACGGGATGTTTACACCTATCACTTATTAAAAACAATGACCGAATTTTTGAATTAAAAAAAAAAACTCTAAGAGGAAAAAATTTAAATTTTGAGTCATAAAATTTCTTTTTTCTGTTGACGAGAAATTTTACATCATTTTTCTTTCTTTTATTTAATTCGGATTGTTGAACATGTGTTACTTGACGCAACTTTTATTTTTCGAGGTAGACCGTGCAACGCTGATAAGTAAATATTACAAAACTTTTGTAAACAAAAGACCAATGTTTCTAGGGTGGGTAGAACACATCAGTAATTAAGGGTTAAGAAAGCAGCGCACTAGTGCTAGTCAGTTAATTCAGTGGCATTTCGGAGCTCTGTTTTGGTCCACCACGAAAAAAATAAACAAAGACCTATCTTATCTAATAAATGTTACATAACTCAGGATGCTATCAAACATTTTGAACTTGTTTATTTATCTCAACCTTATATACTATATATTAATAGCTCCTTCATCTATACACTTTAGAAAAAAAAAAGGAAAACAATCTTTTCATCGGAAAACCAGGGAAATTTACTCAAGTGATGATGGATTTGCAGCTAATTATCAATTTTGAAATCAAGTACAGAAAGATTCTCAGAGAAGATAGGGTTAATGATTGCTTAAAACTTAGAAAATTGGATGAGATTGTAATATCTGATACTTGCTTATGATCTTGTAAATAAATCGAAAGATATTAAGCAAGAATAACTCGCGATATTCGTTTCAGCACTTTTGTTTTCTTTTGAGCACTCGGTTAAAATGAACTTTTTATTTGCTTTAGACTGAACCTTAATTCTTACATTTTCTTTCAATGCATTAAGCAAGATTTTCTGCCATGATGATGCAAAACTTTCTATCCTTTATATTTTACCAAAATCTACTTATTAATAATACACTGGGGGGCTCCGCCCCCTGCTCGTTAACCCTCACCAACCCCCGAAGATTGCTTCAAAATCTTATTTGATTCGCAAAGATTTAAATCGTCAATTAAAAAAAATATATTAAAAACACGTTGCGAATTCCGTTTGGAACAAAAAGCACCCCTTTCCCGGGTTTTAAACCAACTTGTTCTAACTTGCACAGCTATAGGTTCTAAGGAGCTCCTGAGCATTGCAAAACAGCAGTTTTGTACATTTGAAAAACCGCTTTCATATTCGTGGTCACCATAGTAATATGTTTTGCTCTTTAGCTAAGGGTCATTCCATACGAAATGAGCAAAATTCACAAAAAAGTGCTGACCGCATGGCAACAGATTTTCATGAAATTTAGTATACAGGTTCCGTTTATGCTTATATAAAAATCAGAAAAATAGCATTTTCTTTGTGTTTTATGTGAAATTACAAGAATTCAAAGTACTAGAAACGACTAAATGATGCAAAAGCAAGTATATCAAATATTTGTTTCAATTTTTTAAAAATATAACTGGTATAATGAGAATTGTATTGAAAAAAATTGCTGATAAAATTTATATATCAAGTAATAATAATAATAATAATAATAATAATAATAATAATAACTTCAACAAATGCATCAAAAGAGATTTTGCTTTTTTTTTTCTTTTTTTTGCTCTTCACATTTTTTTTTTTTTTTTTTTCAGTCTGGTTAAAATTTGGGGATCATTTTTTGTAGGAAAATCCAGTTGAAGACATTAATAGTACTTTCAGTAATATATTTCAAGTAGTTTCAGACAAATCTTAATAGATCATGTGTACTACGGTGACGGGCCATGTGGATTCAGTAACTTAATAAGAAAATCACTTATCTGAAAAAGATATCGATGCATAAAATCAATGTGTAGAAAAACATTACCTAGCCACAAATAGTTGCTATATATATATATGTAACAAACGCATGAAATTATTGATGTTGGATTTATGCATGATCTCTAAACTCTTTCTTTCTCTTCAAACATTTGCCCCTTTCACTGATGAATGAGATATATGTGAGACAAGGAATTTAGGTGTTTAATTGTTAATTGAGATGAAGCGATGATAATTCATTTCTCAAACACAGCTATGGGTACTTCAGTAAATTGTTATTGAACCTAACTTTCAAGATTGATAAGTTTTACTGATGAGACAGGAAAAAAAAAAGGAAACAACATGTGATTGTAGCAGACAGAAGAAGAAAATATCTTGCAGTTATAAGTGGATTATTGTATATGCATACTTCATTAAGTTACCGCCCTGTAGCCAGGGCTAAGGCAGAAATACATGAAATACACCGGCAGCTCAGTCAATTCCAGCCGAGGACTGCAGTTTCGTGCTTTTTAGCACTCATCAGCCCGGCACAGGAGTGACTGAGCTGGAGGTGGAAAATCTCTTAAAGAAGTCAAGAGTACCAAACAAACTGGGAATTTTGTTTGGCACTGCCAGTTTGTTTGGCACTCTTGGCTGAGCTGGCGGTGTATTTCATGTCTATGCATACTTGTTCTGACGGATAGCAGTTTGATAGTTTTATCAATGCCATAAAAAAAACCTTTTCCAATGACAATAGAATGAAAAGCCAGCTGCTTTCCATTGAAAATTAGATTCATTGTTGTAGCAAATGTTGTTCAAGTGACATTTTTTATTCTAGAGGGAAAAGCTACAACTAATATACACGAGCTTCGCTACCAAAGGAATCCTTTTGTTTCAAAGAACGTCGCAGCAGAACGGTTGAAATAAATGGGTGTATTTCGTCAAATATACTTATTCATGGATAAAACAAATTTCCTCAAACTCATAGTCCAATCTCAAATGCTATTGAAAATTAGACGAGATGGTCCTCTGCCTTAATCTTTAAACTTAGTAAGTTCTTAAAGTCATGCTGAAATGATAGGCTTTCAAGAAACTTTAGAGTTTTTTTTTTCTATATTACGTATAGAGAGGAAAATTCAACACAATAATTAAGGAAACATTTCAGCAAATACTTCATAAACACACTTTTGAGAAAAAAAAACGCGAAAGAAATTTCTAAGTCTTGCTAAACTTAACAATAAAAAGCCTTAACTAATGAAATTTTACCTCAGTTCAAGTTACAATAGTAACAAAAATACGCTGATTCCAGTGATTAAAATTTAGTATCAACTAAAAGACACTTCAATATGTTACGGGGGAAAAAATTGAGTGAATTAAGAGCATTCCCTCATGTTCAAACAAACATCTGAAATACTGGAGAAAAAATGAAATTTTCGGAAATTTTTGATTTTTTTAAAGTACGATTTCGTCATCAAGGAATTCAAAAACTATTACTAAATTGGAGCAGATAGTTAGTTATAGGTAGTTTCTCAATCTGGATAATTTTTACTGCTATTTTTTCATTATAAAGGCTAGAAGAGTGATTTGAAGTTCGAAGTAAATTGGCAAATTTTCAATTTTTGTTAATATCTCAGATTCAAAAAAAGCTCCGATAAAATTTTACTTTGCTTTTTCCAAATAGAGATTGTTTTATAGAATGTAGAAATATTTATTTTTTAAGTTTACGTTTATAACTTAAAGAGTTATTGAGTCACAAACTGGCTGCCATGAACTGAAAATTTAGGCTTAGCGTAAGCATCACCTTCTAAATTCAATAACAGAGCAACAAACAGTTTTTAAACTTCCATACTTTGCATTCCCTCATAGATATGCATGGTTTACCTAAATTAAAATTTTCATTGAAATCTGTCTCTTGTCAGCCACAGCTGATTTGCTCATTTTGCATGGAATGACCCCTAAGGGATTGAATTCAGTTGAGCCTAGGATTTTCCGTTAAAATAGAAATACTTCTATCTGCTGTTCTAATTAATTGAGAAAATTGGAACAAGCTTCATTTGATGCAGAAAAAAATCTTTTTCGAACGACATAGAATGTCTAGGTGTGTAGGAAATCTTGCATCCCTTTAATAGGCTATTTCCGTGAAATTTTTGCTTAAAGATTAATGATAAGAAAACTAATTCAAAATTTTAAATAAAAAACTCCAGGTGCAGCCCCCCTGGGGTTCGATGTAATTTTTTACTAAATTTCAAGGATGTAGGTGCTATGGGAATCCTGGCTGCAGACTCGCCACAGAGCTTTTTTTACAATTTCTTTGGAGGGATTTTTTTAATTAATAGAGATAGTGCTAAAAATTAAAAAAATGGCTTTGATAAATACTAGCTAAAGAACGACATTGCCCATCTCTAAATGGCACATAGCCTCAAAGCATCTTCAGAATGAGATGTGTTACTCTTGGGGGTGTAAACGTACCATGGCCACTCAGTCGTAATGTTACGACCAGTATTAATATTGTGTGTTGTAGCAATTCGAGATTCGAGAGATGGAAAAAGTCTTCCGAGGGATCAAGTATTGTCCGTTTTTAACGAGAAGGCACTTCCTCACGCCTCCTCGAACGGAGTGTTCCATTTTACGCGGGGGTGATCGGTACGCAATTCACGCGCTTCTAAAGGAGACAACCAGACGGCCTTAACTTGGGCGTGGATTTTAATGTGCAAAAAAGTCTTAGTGTCCTTTACATCACTTGCTTCACTCGTCTTTTGTGATTTTAGTCATTCTTACATTTTAAA
Organism: Uloborus diversus; assembly: GCF_026930045.1. NCBI lineage: Eukaryota > Metazoa > Arthropoda > Arachnida > Araneae > Uloboridae > Uloborus > Uloborus diversus. The sequence goes on along the minus strand of NC_072731.1, from coordinate 150,347,315 downwards.
AACTGCTGCTTTTGCAACAAAAGGCTATGATCCGAATATACTTTCTGCCGAAAACAGCGAAATAGAATCATCGGATACCACGTGACGAGGGAGGAGTCAAGTGCCTTCTTGTGAAAAACGTACAATATTTCCTCCCTCCCCTACCTATGATTTCACTGCAATTTTGTGGTTAGTTGTTGAATCAAATTTATCCAATCATAGAACTAATTAAATGCTACAGAAGTACATTGCAACAAAGTTGGGTCAAATCCCACTTTTGAAAACATCTCGTAGTACTTTATGAAATATTATCCCCAACAATGCTCACTATCTTAAGTTCTTCCAAAAATTTGTATTGAATCAATTTCAATGCTTGCATTCTATTGAAAAATGTATTTAAAATCAGAAACTAAATATTTCAATCGCAGTTTTTAATCATGTTTAAGTCCTCTGAAAGTTGTGAGAGGAAGTTCATGCTTCCTGAACTTTTTCAGCAATCAAGACCTGGGAACAATTCGACATTTTTATCTTCCTGTTAACACAATAAAAATTCCTTAACTTGACTAATTTTGACATAGAAATATACGAGGCATTCCTATCATTTGATATACTTTCAGGGGCGGACTGGGTCCCGCAACAGGGCGCCAACCTTGGCCTCCAAAGGGCGCAGGAAAAAAAAGGTGCAAAAAGGGAAAATAAATGCAAAAAGAAAAAAAAAGATACAAAAAGAAAGAAAAAAGAGGTGCAAAAAAAAAAAAAAAGAAAGAAAGAAAGAAAGAAAAAAGGTAAAAAATAATGTTACCGAGAGATGGGGCCGACGGACCAATCCGCCGCTGCATGCTTTACGGTGGGCACTTTCTTTCGTCTTTCTCTCAAAAGGTATTCATAGTTTTAAATACAGGGACAGGGAAACCCCGATTTTAAGGCCTCCGAATCTACACTTTTCCCGAACTTCACGTTTTTTTTTCATCAGGTCCCAGTTTTTTCGTGTACTAATTATATTACCTAATTCAACCCGGATCTGGAAGATGCTGCAGTTACTTTGGACTCAATGACTAAAAAAATAATCTATGATTACGCACTATTTTCAACCAAAACGCCCGGATTCGCAACAGAATGCGTTGAAATAATCCAAATGGTATATTAAAGTTCTTTTCGTAAAATATGGAGATTATAACTCTTGAAAGCGTCATCTTTACTACCTTTAGTTTCTTTTCCTATTTGATTTTTGCTTTCCCCGTATTGTACGTTTTTTCAACCCAGTCCCTTGAGAAACGTAAAATCGGGGTTTCACTGTAATTAAAAATCCAAGTTCAATATCTATAGTTATATCGTTTAAAAGATTACAAGAATGAAATAGAACAAAGGTTCATAATTTCACAATTTCAGGTTCTATTGGGTTATTTGAAACCTTATGCGTGGGTGTTGTTTTATTGTTTTTTTTTTAAAAATATTGTGTAAGATCCGGAGACACGGTATTCATCGAGGACATTGAAAGTGAAAGCTCTGACACTTGGAGCTGAAATAGGTTGTCAGGGGAAATGGCTGCATTAGTGATAAAAACTACTTAGAGTAATTTTTTTCTAATAATTGTTCACAAGATGGTGGCATTTTCTCTCAACTTGCGCAAAATTAGAAACTCTTGATGCGTATCTTTTTTTTTTACCACTGTGATGTTTTAATTTTAAGTAAAAAAAGATGAACAGGAAAGTTCTTTATATTCCATGTCCTTCAATCGAAGCGTGATGACAGATAATTTCATGTCGACAATTGTGCTTCTGCCGCATTTTTTCATCCCATAGTACCGTGAATAATACTGTGCGTTGGAACACACACACTGCTTGTGTGATTAATAACATGTTTCAGGTAGTTTCAATTATTTGTGATGGTTTTCCCAGACTTTCCGTTTAAACAATGAAAACTAATTTAAGTTTACCGTTTTGTGAAAAATGTTTTCCAAATGCATGTCCGCAATAATTCTGACATGGAAGTTTATACTTGTTCTTTAAAAAATGGCTTTATACTGTCTGACCAACGATTACATGGAAAGGCTAATATCCGGTTTATAGGAGGAAATGGACGTATCTATTAGTTTATAGGGGTGTTAGTTGGTTTGTTACAGATGTGCACTTTTGCCTCTCTATTATTTAGCCTTAGTTTTGTAAAAATGAAAATCTCAGCAACATTTTTTTTAATCTGAAGTATATTCGATCTGTATTCTCAAGGCAAAAATTAATTGATTTATTTATTCATAACAAAGTTTTCAGCTTGCCATTTTGCTTTTACTTTCCTGAAATGAAAATATTTTATTTTCTTTTTGTTGTTTCCATGGTATCTATTTTTGCTTCCCCTTATTTTATTTTAGACTAGTGGTACCCACGGCTTTGCCCGCAGTAGAAAATTAAAAGTTCATTTGGTTCGCCTATTTATTTACAAATAATGGGTGATGAATTTCTCGCCAATTGGCTATTTTCATTCGCTCTCCCATTCCACGTCATGATAATTTCGTAATTTACTCGTCCATCTTATGATAATTTTATTCCGGAAAATGTTCTTAAAATTGAAATAGAAAAAGAACAAAATCGAATTTTCGAAAAATCGCTTCGAGGTGCGCACCTCCATGCTACAAACTAACTTTGTGCCAAATTTCATGAAAATCGGCCGAACGATCTAGGCGCTATGCGCGTCACAGAGATCCAGACATCCAGACATCTAGACATCCAGACATCCTAACAGAGAGACTTTGAGCTTTATTATTAGTAAAGATAATGCAATAAATGAATAAGGCACTAGTGACAATATAAAACGCGTGCGTCAAAATCCCATCGTTTTTTTCCCTTCTCCCCTGCTAGATTCCTTCAGATGGAATAGTCTTTACTTGGCAGATTGCCAAATTACATACAATCTGCTGTCAAACAGTAGTTCAATTCAAATAGGAAACATTCAATCTGTCTTTTTGAAGTTCATAACCTCTGCAAAGGTCTGAGAAATAACGAGCAGCTTGTGAACATAATCGCCGCGTAACTCAGACTATTTATTTGTTCAAAATATTTTGAATTTGTGCATGTAACGTGTCGTGGAGTAATCAAATCAATTCGTTATGCAAATCAGACTGGTCATTTAAGTGAAACCAGCAACTCTAACGGCACTTACCAGGGCGTCCATATAGGGGAGCAAGGGGGGGGGGGCGCAAGCCCTCCTTTTGAAATGAGAACTCCCTTGCTTTTAGTGCAAAAATGTATAAAAATTTCGTTTCCGGCCATTAATGAATAAGTTATTAAAATGTCAAATTTTAATCTGTCTAATCTGTTGTATAGAAATCGGTTTCCACAGGAAAATATTCTGCTAAACCATGGGGAAATTTTTTGAGCCCTCCCCCCCCCTTAAAATTTTGGACATGGGCGCCCTTGGCACTTACTAGTTTTTGTTCCTTCAAAATTAGGAGGCTATATTGAAAAGATATGACTGGTGTAAAAAATGCTTTTCCTTGATGGTGGAAAGTTTTTCAGCGCAAAGCATAGAACTATTATAAAATCATATCTATTCATATTACTTCAGCGGCAAGAGTGGTTAAGATTTTATAAAAACATTATCTATCAGGAAAATTATAAATAAGGAATCCATTAAAGAGGTTTTGCTCACATTTTATTGAACCGTTCTGCAACATTTTTAGCGTTTTTCAAACAACTCACTATTTGTTAATATCATTGAGCACAAGCGCAGCCAGAAATACCTTCTGAAGGGGTTTATTTGATCAAAAATATCTTCTGAAGAGGGGTTTTTTTTTTTTTTTTTTCCATCAAAACAGCCCTTTCAGATGCATAAACTACTGTATTAGATTCAGTAAGTTACCGCCCTATAGCCAGGGCTAAGGGAGAAATACATGAAATACACCACCAGCTCAGTCAATTCCAGCCGAGGACTGCAGTTTCGTGCTTATTAGCACTCATCAGCCCGGCATAGGAGCAGTGTTTTCACCTCCCCCTCCCTTCGCTGAGCCACTGTCATTAAATATTTATTTCAGAGAGAAAGGAAAAGCAAGTATAAGAATAGAGAAAATATACAAAATATTTAAAAACTTTACTAGCTGCAGGAAAACAGCAAAGGGGTAAAAATCGGCATTTTGGATTTCTCGTTCATTTTTTAACTGTTTTAACGACACGGGTGAAAAATTGCATTTTTACATACACACACGCACACACAAATCCTTTTTTATTCACCCGCATTTTATATTTTTGAGACATTTCAACTATTTGTTACAATGAAGAAAAAAAAGCTGCTTTAAATTCGTAAATATTTGTTGCGAAATTTCTAATCGCTGTTCCTAAACTTGGAATATAACTTCATAATATCAAGTTCAAAAGCCATGAGACACAAATGATCTAAATGATCTGGTTTTCCACGAATGCAATAATGCAGCAGAAATTTCCGCCAAGATAAAAGGTTACTTTTTTTAAAACCTCATGTCCTTGTCGCTTCCGTCGCGTTTGAGATACATTCAATCTCAAAACCATGAGCATGAATTTAACTGGGTTATCGACAAATATATATCCTTTTTTTTCTTCTTTCGGGCAAAGACTTCTTTCAGCAGCAGTCGGAATAGTTAAAGGGATTGTTTTTCTCCATCAGATGTTCGACTTGATATCTATTTACACGTTTACAGTCTTTTAGAAGAATGCTAATTCGTAAAAACTATACGACAAATAGTTTCTGAAAAAACATGTTCTTTTGAAAAATAATCCAATAAGTATTCAGTACAACCTTATGTTTCATTTTCTGAAATACAGTTGAACCTTGTAAAACGAAATGTCAAAAATCCACTAATTGACTCATATTCTGCTATTCGTAACAACTGTGAATAAGTTATACTGTGAAAAAAAAAATAAGAAAAGCTTAGTACCAAAATTTAAAAATAATTACTATTATTTATTCTTGCTAATATACCCATTATAATTACATTAAGAAAATTTAACTTATTTCTTAACATTGAGTAGTTGCGAAAAAAGGAATATGATGATCAGTAATCGGGACAGGTAATATATATCCACATATTACCTGTGGTATTTCTCCGTAATGGAATATAGAGTTTTATCTCCACGCAAGGTGAAATGTCCGCAGGTAAATTTGAAGGCCTTTTTATACATGCAAATGATTTAATCTTTTCTTCTCGATGCTAGAATGGGCTTTCCACAATCTCACAACAGAATTAATAATTTCCAAAAATAAAACTTACAGTATTCAATCACGAACATTTTCATTGAAAAAGTTTGAAAAATTGGTTCGTCTTAGCCGAGACATTCAATTTAATGCACGTATTATGCGTGAAAGTTTAACGTAATTAAAATTTTCAAACCAAACTCAACAAACAACGTGTTCGTTTTCGCCTTGATTTCGTATCAAACGAGGTTATATTAAAAGAGTTCGACTGTAATGCGACCAGGCCCCTGCTGGGCACCCAAAGAGGGTGGTGGAAAGACCAGCTTGTGGGCGCTTGATTTTTCAAGTCAGGGGTATATCCCTACAATAACTGGAGGGGGGGGGAGATATAACTAATTCATTATATGGGAGGGAGAGACTGAAAAAAATAAAATTAAAAAGAAGAGAAATTAAGAAATAAATCGTCGTTTTTTTTTTTTTTTTAAACAATATACGTATGTGAATAAAAGGGTTTAAATGAAAATTAAGTCTTTTGAGAGACAAGAATGAAACAAAAAAAATTTCAATAGTATTCTGGATCCATTAACTTTTCTCAAATCGTTCAACCATACATTCGTTGTAAGACTCGTGAGCTATAGTTCATAATCAATTAAATAAATCCTTAATGGTACTGTTTCTTTATAAATGAAAAGTAGTAATATCAGGATGATATCTCTTTTTACCACTTTAAGTAAAAGTGAAAAGTGGGGGGGGGGGGATCTCCCTCGAAATATTTTCGGAATTTAAGTCCAAAAAACGAAATTGTGAGCCATCTTTGATGACGCTAGAAGAAATCATTGGCCTCAAAGCTCTCCCCCATGTTTCGATATTGGAGCTCTAGAAACACAATTTTACGACATATTTTTTCCAATTATTTTAGAGAAATGAGTTTCTGAAACCTTTCCCAAAAATGTTTCAATGTTGCGGTCTAAAAATAGGACTTTTATGGGCCATGACGTTAGGTAAGAGATGGGGTTCAAGTATGCTCCCCCCGTAATTTTTCCAAACAGAACTTTCTAAAACGTAGCTCTGTTAGACGATCTTCGATGGTGTTAGAGAATAGGGAATTATGAATTTAAGAGCTCTCTCTTCGGAATTTTTTTAAAATTGAAGTCATAATAAAAAAATTTTGAAAAAAAAAAAAAAATAGAACCGACTTCAAAATTGCTCTAAAAAGTGAAAAATAATTTTATTCTTTAAACACCATCGATAATACTTTTAAACATAATTTTTGAAGTTGGCGCAAAAACGATCGATAAAATCATTCACAGCCATAACTCAACTACAAGTATAAATTTAACCAGGTCTAGTTTCTTCACTACCACATGCATTACGCATTGATGACAGCATATTTGAGTAACGATATAAATGTTTCGTTCCTAACTTTAGATGATTTTTTGATAAAAATATGAACGAAGCATGGTTACAATGGATTTTACTTTTTGTTTTTGCGCCAACTTCAAAAATTATGTTTAAAAGTATTATCGATGTTGTTTAAAGAATAAAATTATTTTTCACTTTTTAGAGCAATTTTGAAGTCGGTTCTATTTTTTTTTTTTTTTTTTAAAATTTTTTTATTTCATTTTTAGTGTAAATGCAGATATTTCAGTAAAAGTAAGAAGTTACCTAGTAAGAAGTTCGGCTCTATATCACTGTATTGCTTTAGAAAAGCCTTTATTCAAAATTATCATTTCAATTACTATTAATGTTACTGTTATATGGCACCAAACTTTTATAACAATGAGTTTCATATTGTCGCGTAGATGAAGATAGCGAAGACAATGTGAAAGCCAAATGAAGCGAATGCTCGTTAGTCTCAACTTGAGATCTTTATTCAGAACCACGAATGAACGTTACATCTCCTTATATACAACTTGAGAAAGTGCTGGAACTTTCCAGACTTGGAAAGATACAGAAATTAATAGAACATTCGAGAAAATACGGGAAACAGTAGAAACGAAATTTTAGTAAAATTCACTTTGTCCTAGTCGGGATTTGAACCCGGGTCGCTCGTGTGGGAGGCGAGAATTCTACCACTGAGCCACCGTTATCCACGGATGAAAAGTGCGAACTTCGCTACAATATCATTTTAATCATTTAATAGGAAAATTGCATAAAATTTACTGTTTTTTGCCCATAACTTTTTTTCTAAAGAACAAATATGGTCAAACAAAGTAATGGGACCTAAGTTGAGCCATCCCCTATCCATTAAAAAAAGAATCATCAAAATCGGTTCACTAGGTGAGACGCTATGAGTGGACAAACAAAAAAAAAAAAAAAACATACATACGGTATGAATTGATAACCGCCTCCTTTTTGAAGTCGGTTAAAAATGCAATCGCCAGCCATCTTTCGGCGTTACGGGAAGGGACGTTGTTCGGAACTTCCCCCGGAAAGCTTTCATAATTACAGTTCCAAAAACGCTATCTTTGGAGATTTGGGGCCTTCCCCCAGAATTTTTCGAAATTAAAATTTTAAACATTCGGAATTTAACCGTTTTCAGTAGTTTCATGAGAAACAATCGAATTTGAGAACTCCTCCTCAGTGACTTTTAGTTATTGAAGTTCTCAAAACGCAATTTGGGACGATTTTCGTGTTTCAATAAAGGGGTCTGGCTCTAAATCCTTAAAATTGCAACTTTAGGTCATCTTTGATAGAGTTAGACGAAGGTATGGGGTTCGGCACCGCCGGAAATGTTTGATATTCAAGTTCAAAAACGCAATTTTAGAGAAAAAAAATGTGATGTTAGGGAGAGGAGAGATTTTGTGATCTTTCCTCCCCCAGAAATTTTTCGATATTGGAGTTTTAAAAACACGATTTTAGACCATGGTAATGCATTGGAAGATATGGGATTCAATTCAAATTATCTTTTTCGGGCGTGTTTAAAAACAGAAGCTCCAGAACCAAAATTTTGGACTATCTTCGGTGGCATGGGCTGAAGGTCTCAAGGGCTCACTTCCTCGAAAAATTTTAGAAATTCAGGTCATGAAAATGCCGTTGCAGACGATGTTTTGAGTTGTTATGGAATGAGAGGTTTCGGTGGCCTTCTCTCGGAATTTTTTCTTCTTTCTCTTTTTTTTTTTCTTCACCAATCTCCCCTCGTAGATCCATCTCTGTTTCAGGTGTGACCATACGGATTCGAACTTTAAAGGTGGGAGGAAGGCAAGGGACACTTGTCTCTGTAGGAGTTTTTTGGAAGAGAGGGGCATTATTCTTGGAAATGTCTTGACTTGAAGCTGCCTCCCTTACCCACTTTTATTTAAATAACTATTAACGTTCAATTAACATGAGAAAGGAAAAAAGAATTAGAGTGAATTTATAAAACCTTTGATAAATGAACAATTCCTTTTTATGCAATTTATTGCTTGGAACGAAAGATAGATTTCAAAATTTACACGTACTAAAAGACCAATATTAGGCCGCCTGTGGAATGTCAGAGAATTTTTTTAAATTGACGTCAAACATAGCTAATTTCAGCTGATGAAGGTTTGAAGTTTCTCTCCAATCATTTTTCAAAGCTGAAGTTACTATGAGATAAGCTTCGTGACGTTTGGCATTCGGGAACCCTTCAAGGACATTTTCCAAAATAAAACTTTTAAAAACGCAATTTTATGTCATTGAGGGAATGCGGAAAATTCTGAGTTTTTTTCTAGAAAATTTTCGATTTTGAACTCTATCTTTGGTGACGTTAGGCAGGGAAAGGAATACGAATCGATGATTTTTGCTGCAAATTGTGTTGAATATAAGTATTTAAGACTTTTTTTTTTTTGCACTATCTTTGCTGATACTTGAGATTCGACGTCTCGGCATCCGGTTGTTGTTTGACTTTGATGTTTAGAAATGCAGCATGAGGGTTTTTTTGGTTAGGTGGAAGGGGGCGGGGGCGCAGGGAGGGGATTCGAGATTCCCTCCTAAAACGTTTTCGAAGCTAGTCAAAGTTAGACTATCTTTAAAAAGGGAGAATTCGAGGGTTCACCCTCTGAAAATTTTAAATTCTTTTTTCTTATGCTTTTCAAAATTTTCAATTTTCTGTGTTAACCTTAGGGGAAGGAATGGGAGGGGGGATCCAGTGTTTTCAAACTCGAAGTTTAGAAAATTCAATTTTAGGCTAATTTTAGAAGCGTAAGGAAGAGGAGGATTAGAAGATCTCCCTCTGAAAGTTTTCAAAATTGGAATATTAATGATGCAATTTCAAACTATCTTTGCTACGCAATCCTTTCTGACAAATTTCAGTTTTAAAAACTCAATTTCAGGCTACATGCTGAGACGTTAGGTTAGGAGGTGGGTGCTCTCCTTCGGATACTTTTCGAAATCAGAGGTATGAAAATGCATTTTTAGGCAATGTTTGGTGAAGGTCAAGAGACGGCCATTCAGCTTTTGTACCCTTTTGTGCCTAACTCATCAAGAGCCTCATCCATCTACCTTTCTTCAAGTCTTTATATCAAGTTTCAATGAAAACACATAAATGGTTCAGCGAAACACAAATAGGATGAATTTGCCGCCCCTAGAAGTTCCACCGGGGGCTGGGGTAGGCCTGGCTCTTGGGATAGATGACCTGTGAGGGCGGAAAATTTTAGGGGTGGCAAATTTCAGGATGGTAAAATGTAAGGAAACAAAGATAAAAGGAGAAAAAAAGACGGAAATTTGTTCCTTTGATTTCTTTTTTTTTTTTACAGCCCAAAATATAGCGGTGAGCATATGCTTATGGGTTGGCACTTGTCAACATCGCCTGGGGCGACAAAACTACTAGAGCAGGCTCTGCGAGGACAAGAGCTCCGGCTTGCTCTCCCTAGATCCCGCTCTGAATTGTTCGCTTCCGTATTCAGTTTTTGTTTGACACATTTATGATTTTATTGAATTGGATTGCAAACATCAGCTCGGGTGATTTCGTACAATATAGCTTTTTTCTAAGACTTATTACTTATTACATAATCAGGGTCGATGAGAGGCTGTGTCAGCCTAGTCGAAAACTAAGGGGCCCGTTCCTTGAGGGGCACGACTCGGAATCGGAGTAGTATAAATTTGGCAAAATTTTAAAGATTTAAGATGGAGGGGACCCTGTGACCAAACTGACAAGGTGCCCACCTCTGCAAGCCTGGCAGATTATGAGGACTCAAAATGAAATTGATCGACTCCGATTCCTTTACCCCAAAATCAGTCAGACTCCACAGACTCTAGAAGTGGACCTAAATTGAAGAATAAAAAAGAAAAAGTCTTTGATTGCCGTATTATGAGAGAAATAAATATACTGGCTTAAGTGAAACGTCTTTGCCCCACTTTCTCCAATTATTTATTAACTAGTGACACCCCCACGGCTTTGCCCGTAGTAGAAAAATAAAAAGTCATTTGGATCGCCTGTATATTAACAAATAATGGAGGATGAATTTCTTGCCAATTGGCTATGTTAAATGACTCGCCCATGTTACGGTTCCACGTTGTGATCATTTGCTCGGAAAAAGTTTCTTAAAATTAGAGTATAAAAAGAACAAAATCGAATTTTCGAAAAATCGCTTCGAGGTGCACACCCCCATGCTACAAACTAACTTTGTGGCAAATTTCATGAAAATGGGCCGAACGGTCTAGGCGTTATGCGCGTCACAGACATCCTACAGACAGACTTTGAGCTTTATTATTAGTAACTAGTGGCACCCGCACGGCTTTGCCCGTAATAGAAAAATCTAAAGGTCTTTTGGTTAGCCTGTATATTTACAAATAATGTATGGTGAATTTTCTCGCCAATTGGCTTGTATCCACGTTACAGTTCTACGTTATGATAATTTCGTATCTCGCCAATTGGCTTGTACCCACGTTACAGTTCCACGTTATGATAATTTCGTATCTCGCCAATTGGCTTGTGCCCATGTTACGGTTCCACGTTATGATAATTTCGTAATTTATCATAGTTTTGTTCTTAAAATTGGAACAGAAAAAGAATTACATGGAATTTTCGAAAAATCGCTTCGAGGTGCACACCCCCATGCTACAAACTAACTTTGTGCCAAATATCATGAAAATCGGCCGAACGGTTTAGGCGCTATGCGCGTCACAGACATCCTACAGACATCCAGACATCCTCCGGACAGAGAGACATTCAGCTTTATTATTAGTAAAGAAGAGAGCTCAGGGTCTTTTTTTTATGGTTGTTCACTCACTAACAATAGAAAGATTTGTAAAAAGCTATGTGTTTAAGTGCGAGTTGTATTAAAAAAAGAAAGAAAAAGAGAGAGAGAGAAGTTTAGAAAACTAAAGTCAATAAAAAAGGGAAAGAAATAGTTTGAATTTTGAGATCTTGAATTATAAAATTATGCTTTTTGCAATCACGAATTGCGATAGGACCCTACTCGTTAGATTTCTTGTTCCTAATGACTTTTACCGCAACCATAATTTGAATTGGATGCCGGATTGCTGGATGCCGGATGTTGTGTACTGGATGCTGGATACTGTTTTCGCGTAAAAAGGATTGTGTAAAGACGAGAAGATCGTTTATAAACAATTTTATTCCGAGTCATATGGTCGCCTTTATTAAGAGCATAGAAAAAAAAATATTGCACACGAATGTCAGTCAACTGTCAAGCGAAAACAACTAATAGCAATTCGTGATTGCTCAAAAGAGAGAGAGAGTTAAAAAACTAAAATAAAGTCAAGAGAAATGTTAGAAATACTGTAAAATATAGCTCTTTTGCTTTTTATTTGCATTTTCAGTTTCACAAACGGAAATATTTTTTGCACTGAAAATGCTATCACAATATTTCAATCTATTTTACACTAATTAGCATTAAAAAAAAAGTCTATACGCGATAATTCGTGTTTCAAAATTTTTTACATCTCGATCTTAAAAAAATTCACGTCGAATTGTCTACTATATTGTTGTTTTCAAAGGAATGGATAAAAATACAATTCGGTTTCCTTTCGTGATGAAAGTAATTTAAACTATCGGTTTGTTGATTCCGTGTCGAAACATAATGTATGTCTTCCTTATAAAAACACGTTTCGATATTGCATTTCAAGTTCGATTGCGTCTTCTATGTGTTTCACAGTAAAACACGATTGATTTCTATTTTTTTTTTCTCTTTTATCACAGATGTTTTTGGTGAAACACATTACAAATGTATTTTTAATATGTAATTATGAAAGTGTGGTGCCACATTGTGCTACACTTAGTCAATCTTTAAATTAAATAATTCCCAACCAGAAGTTTGGAATATATTGCTTTTCCACAGAATATTCACAACAATTTTGAGAAGTCTTATGTGGTTTCTTTTCTTGAAATTCATCAGAATTCTGTAACACAAACACTGAGCGAAATTAACTGTTTTATTACTATTACTAGAAAATCGCTCGTCATAGTATGACGGGTGAAAATTGTTTCCACATTTGAACGAAACAATGGCCTGTTTGGTGATATTTTGATAGTTGAAATTTCAATTCCAACTCCAGTGGATTCACCCTAAACTCCAGTAGATGGCGTTCATTGTTGACCACTTTTTCGTTTCTTCATTCCCCTGAAATGACAGTCTTACCAGTAAAACAGTTGAGCCCCAGAACCAGACCCAGTTCAGCCTTGTCGAAATAAAACATTGCCCAGCATGTCAAACATTGCCAAAAAATAAAATATAATTATAAATAACTTACTGAATTTTTGGTGCTTCAACAATGATATAATGCCGCCACGCATGCTCTGGTGCAAGTTACATTGTTGGTGACGTCAGCGTTACTCGATCAGTGAATTGGCTATCATATATATGAGGATTTCCAGCTAACAACAGCTGTATTTGTAATTATGTGTCGGATTTTAAAAGTAGATTTCCCGAGCAATTTTGTATCACAGCGAAACTCGAGTGAGGAATGAAATTTGCTGATTTACTAATGTTATTCACAATCGGTTTTAGAAAACCCCATATGTTTAAGTGCATTTTTTCATCTTGCACTTTTAGTGCAGGCATACCGCACTGTACCTGTAACGCATACAGGGACGCCCCGATAGGAGGTTACGGGAGGTCACTGTGACCTTTCAAAAATTTCCTTATTCCGCAAATTTTGTCTGACGGTTCGGTAAAATTTGAAATTCCAGTCGGCAAAATTGTCATCATTCGTCAAATTTAGTCCGACGATTCGGCCAAAATTTGGAGTTCCATTTGTCAAATTGAGAGTTAGTGCCCTCCCAAAAATTTAACTTCGGCGCTCCCTACGTGAACTCTAAGTGGACCTGAAAATTAATTCGACATAAGTTTCAGGACTCTTCACATGAAAAATTTAGTAACACCAGTAGATTCCCATAAATGAAAATTTCCCGAATTCGAAATGTTTAACAGAAGGGGTTTCCCGGCCGTCAAAAGTGGCGTCTGAAGGGCGAACGTACCCTTCTGGTATGTTCTGATTGGCCTCTTGCCATCAAGAAGAAGGACTGCATCCCTCTGCCCACACGCTACCGGAAGATGTAGCTAAACTAAGAACCCCAGTGTAACGAACGCGTGGCAATCCTGCTAAATAAAGCTGCGTTTAATGTCAACAATATTTTATGTCCATAAATTAATTCACTTCACATATTTCAAATAGCTCACTGTTAGAATGATTGTTTTTGGTTCTTCGTATTCGCTACTCAGTTGCTCAGTGCAACCACCAAATCGACTTTCCAAATAATGTAAAAATGTGAAAATAATACAATGTCAAGCTTCGTAAGTTTAATCTGATCAAGTTGGATGTTTTTAATTTCATTTTTTCTTCCAAAAGGGAAATGAAGAATTCTCACTCAAAAATCTTAAAGAGTTTTGAAACACTTAAACGCCTTTAGTCAGACTTTTAGTCATTTATTTGATTATACAGTAGAACCTCCATTAAGGGACACCTCCGAATAAGGGACACCTCTATTTAAGGGACATTTTTTCTGGTCCCAGTCCCTTTGAATAGGGACTTCCATGTATTTACCTTTAATTAAGGGACACTCTGTTTAAGGGACAGTCACAAAGCCAAAAAATGCAAAAAATAATTTATTAGAGCATAAGAAATGGTGAATTTACTGGAATTCAAGTTTCTCTTTTCCTTCAAAAATATTTTTTGAGTTAAGTTTGACTTAAACATATGTGAAGGAAACAAGTAATGTATTGTAAAAAAAAAAAACCTTGCTGAAATTGACATGCATGATTTGTCCTCTCAACAAACTTATTCAAGTAAGTTCAGGGCCGACGGAGAGTGCACAGCAACTAATTAGCTTTGTATATAATGTTTAAAATTTGAACATCAATTGTAATTCATTCAGGTTTTACATTTTTATTTACATAACATATGCAATATATATAATGAATTACTTCAAAATTATTTCTGTATGCTACAAAACTTAACCATTACAAAATTTTTGGTTAAATTTTAATTCATGAAATAATATCAACTTAGAAATTTGAATAATTGTGAATTTTTAGCATATAAGAAATATGAAACATTTTCAGTATTTAATCATAAGTATTAATTGCGTTAGTGTTAATGTTTATTGTGATATCATGCTACTAAGTACACGGCATGCATCAATTCATTCACCTCCGAATAAGGGACACCTCTATTTAAGGAACAAAATGTCTGGGTCCCTTAGTGTCCCTTATTAAGAGGTTCTACTGTATTGACTTGTTTTAATTAAGAACCCCGGGGATTTAAGTTAAATAATGAAAATCAATTGTTAATTTAAAAAAAAATACTGGAAGAACGTTTATTTCAATTATAAAAATATACGAGTTGTTTTAGAAGATAAATGAGACTGATTTATTTCCACCAAAGCTTTCCTTTTCTTTTTTTTAAATTCAAACAGTATTGTCTCCAGTGCAGTAGTTCTCAACGGCAGCTATGCACCGGCAGTTTTGTTTCCATAGGGCCGTTTCCATAGACACTTTCGACCCCGGAAAAAAACCTGCTTTAGACCGCATTCCGGTTATTTACGGGGTATATGTGGATTTTTTCTGCTCCTGCTTACTTCTGGGAGGCAAAGCGGAATTTTACCCAGGATCCATTACGCGAAACAAGTTCGTCTACAAGTCGCTAAGGATGCTGGATAAAAACCGTTTTCTGTGGCACAATGGGAAACCTCTTTTTACATGGAAACGGGGAATTTTCAATCGGTTTTTTGCGGAGCCAGAGCGGGGACTTACCGGGTCGAAAAGTGTGTTGTGAACGCGGCTCATGATTCATAACAGCGTTGAAAGACTTCAACTGGTAGGGCCTTCAATATGTTGGTCACATTCTTTGAGTATTCTTCATAGTCCCAAAATGATTTTCTTTGCCTTTTTAAGATATGTTTCTATTTCTGGAAGAGGAAAAAGTCAGAAGGACTCAGATTAGGCGAACAAGGGAGGTTTGAGAACAAAAAAGAATGTCTCTTGAAGTCGAAAATTCCATGATGGAAATGCGGTGTGACGTGCATGTTCAAATCTCTGGTTAAAATTTGATGTATGGTGAACGTGTCAAGTTTAACTGGTCACCCGTCATTCATATTGTTAACGACGATTGTTCTTACACTTTCGATGAGTTCTCTGGGTTTTTTGTTGGTGCTTTATCAAGCTTTCAGGTCTCTCAAAATTGATTTGTTATTGCGAAAAACTTGCATCTTTAGTATGTTTCTAATATGCCTGTTTCGACTTTTCAAAGGTATAACTCTCGGATTCCTCCAAGTTTAATAGAAGAACAGGACTTAACTGAAACAAAAACAGAACTTAACTGAAAGTGCTATCAAAAATCACGTGTGTCTATACGGAGCTAGAACTCAAAGTGGACATCTGGAAGGAATAAAAACCACCAGTATAGATAATCAGAGCAACACAACGTTACCAGATTGCTTGCCGCGTTGTCAGTCTTCTTACTTTTCTAACACACCTTTAAAGACAAAGATATTAGTCAAGAGTTATTAATGATACATTGCTTTAATCTATTTTCCTGTACCGCACGATACGGTTAGTTGAATCCACTTTTCAGACGGAGGGCTGTGTAATCAGGCTGTCCATATGAAGAAATCACCTGAACCTTTTCATATAAGCATTAAGCAGTCAACCTTGCCTGCCACATCAAGCACATTTACGTTTACGTTTTAAATCAAATAAAAAGATGCTAAGCATTCGCTCTTCACGCAAGTCGAATTGTTGAGAGTCAATTTGTTAAAATAGTTGAATCAACTAACCATCTAATGGGAGAGAGACCTACGGCATTGTCAGAAGTAAAGTTATTGCTAACAGCCGTGTACAAATTGACTGAATAAAGCCGCTCATTTTTTCCTCCAGCTTATTCTTTAATCAAGAGTTTCCCAAACTGTGGTCCAGGGACCCCCAGGGGTCCGCGAGTCCATGCCCTGGGGTCCGCAGTGCTATTCAGCTACAACTTTAAATATAATTGAGATTGAAGGACGAGTAACGATATTTTGATTTTAAAGAACGGAACATTTATGAGGAATAAAAAAGTTCTTGCTTAATGCAGTACGCAGCAAGTCCCACCCCCTCGAAACTTTCGGAAGTAAACACACTACACATTAATTAATTTTGTGTACGTGACGAAATTCATGTTGTTACTAAAGTATATTAAGCAAAATGTTGATGTAGTTAGTAAGTGGTGAACTGATGAACAAGAGCGGTGAGCAAGGTTGTAGCACTGGTGCAAGAGGAATTAGTTGATGTTTTGTTTTCTGTATTAACGGTAAGCATACTTTTTTAGTACTATAATTTTATTTAAAGCATTAATAATGCATTGGTGGTTGATTGCGATGAATGAAACTGCTTGCTGTTTGTGGTAACTGGTGACCGAAACGAGCAAAGGGCGGAGGCTCCCTATAATTAAGGTAAACTTAAGCAGGCAGCATTGTGAAGGCTACGCAGATCCTAATCACAACATTACGACCCTGCTAGGGTAGGTTTGCTCGAATCATGGTTAATAATTAAAATCCTTATACGCCATAAAAATACCCTCACTTAAACTTGGCTAGCAGTGTTTTATTCACTAACTTCAAAAATTTTTATCAGTAAACTTGTTGTAGAAATTTGGTGATAAAATTTTTATTCGTTATTGAATTTCAAATAAAGTTTTACTTCCACAATTCAAAATAATGTAAAAAATGAAATTCTGACAAGAGCTGTGAAAAATATACAGAACAATGAATAAATAAATTTAAAGGAAAAAAACGTAAAAGAGTATCAGAAAAAAATAGATTTAACTATGTCAAATCAATTTTTTTTGCGTGCCTGGTGGGGGGGGGGGGGGGGTTCCGCGAAGTTTGTAATTTTTACGGACGGGGTCCGTGGAGATCTGAAGTTTGGGAACCCTTGCATCATTATCTTGAAGAAGGAAAAAAGACCAAAAGATATTCTCTTGCTTTGCCAACATTCCAAATCGGTTCCTTGGCGATTTTTTCATCATAAGCATCATTCTAACTAATATGCGAAAATGAATATGTGTTTGACAGACCAAACATTTTGAAATCAAGACTTAGTACTTTCAAAATAATGTCTCTTTCCGCATTCCTACATTACGTAAAGTGGCTCCTTGTTTGGATAATTGAAATTTGTTAAAATAGTCTAGTTCTCCCCGAACGTCATTAATGCATAGCTCCATGATAAATTGAAACTTGCTGAAACTATCTATCCACTTTAACAGCTTTAACTAACACATTGCCGGACACTTTTTCCAGTGGTCAGAGAAACCCTATAAACGGGTCCTTATGGCATGTGTACTGTGGAAGTGAGACTTCACACCAAATTATGGTACAGATGGAAAAATGAAGCAGCACACCCCCAAATTGCCAGACTAGCTGGCACACGACAACAACAACAACAAATAACACATATACAATGGTCCTATTTTTTGTAGAACTCGATTCTTTGAGAAAGTTTACAACTGGTTCCTAGTTGTAGATGGAGGCATATGGTTTACCAGTGTGACCTTTAAAAAAAATTGTCCACAGTTAGTATTCTGAAATGCCAAGTGACCCAAAATCACAACGGCAGTCAGCCAAACGAGAGAGTAAAAGATAATGAAGTGCAGTGGGACAGATTTAGATCTTTCCGAGTGAAAAAACCTATTTGAAAGATGCGTACACATACAGACAATATTAAACGTATAAGATACGCATTTGGGCAGTTGAAGAAAAAGATATGTTTTTTCATATCATTCTAGAGATAGCGTAAATCATTGAAGAAGTACTGAGAGAGGAAGCGGAGACGACGATCCACTATACTGCCGTACTAAGCGCAAAAATCGTGTCTCCATCTGAGTTCAAAATGAGAAATTGCCGTTTAAAGTTGTGTGCCTCCATGCATTTGATACAGATGCAACTTTTTCAGAATCTTTTTAAAAAAAATTCCAATTCGCAAATGACCATAAAACATTATATTTGGGTAAAATATGTGAGAAAGAATCACTTGGTGACTGTAACTCAATCTTGATGAAAAGGGCAGATACGAGTTTGGTGCTTCCCACTGCAGTATAGGCCTCACTTTGAACAAGGTCCTGATATTTTTTTCCTCCACCAGGCCTGTGACATAATAATAATAATAATTTTTATTACAACTGACAGAATATTTGGCGATGCGAGAGCATTTCAGCGTCAGTAAAAATGTGCTTTCAAGACAAACCAGAGTCGAAGTTTATTCTTGATACAATATGTGTTACAAAAACAAATATCTTGTTTGACCTCTAAAACTTTCTTATTAATTGATAGATTTTGTGTCTCGTCTATTTGCACTGGACCGTATTAGGGTGTCAACAATTCAAGTGAAAGATTCTCTAGGAATAAGTCACTCCTCACGATAGAATTCACTACTCCAATCATTGTGAACGGCCACGTTAATTATAAAGAGCCGGATAAGGGCAGTTCTTTTCCGCATCATAAGGAAAAACAAAACATTGAATGTGATAAAACTTAACAGTTTCAACGCAATATATGTTTGGTGGAGTTTTCTCTTGACTAGCAGCGCTTTGATCAGGCACGATATACAATAAATTGATCATCAAGGGTACAAACGAGAAGAAATGCCGGAACAGCCGGATTTAGCGAAAGGAAATTTAGCATTTGTCTCACTTTGCTAGCAGAAGTTGTTTGTGGTGTTTTTTATCTTATTGAATTTCTCGGGTCAACAGCAGCCATTTTAATGACGTAAACCGCTACTTGTTCATATGAGTGCGCGATTATGATAATGTGCAAAAGTTTTATAAGCTGCAATATATTTGTCCTACTTTTCTCCATTCCAGTCGCTAAATACATTTATTCTCCGAGATATTTTAAAAGTACTAATACGTTAAAAGAAAAGGATAAAATAAAATAAATAGTTGAACTGTTTACCCAATGGTCTCCGTTTTCACTGAAGTTTCCTTTCTACATTTCTCACATCTTAACACTTGTAATCTTAGTACCACTTACGTACCACTTTCGTACCCTTAGGTACCGCCTACGTACACTAACCCAGTTGTAGGGTGAGTGAAGTTTTGGGTAACGAAACTCGTTCCTTTACCAGTTTCAAGCCCGGGAAAATGGAGAGGGTTGTGCGGTGGTGCAGCACCCACCCACCACAACTAAACATCCACAAGGCTGTAAGACGTCCACCCTTTACGGGTGTTTGATCAGATCTGTATCTGTTCAGAGTTCAGTGGTTATTAGTGTGGGACAGTGAGCAGGCAACAGGCACACCGGACCAGATTTCATATCTGAATCCACGGTGTCTAGAGTCGTAAGTAGTTTTGAGCTGTTTCTGAAGGACGAGAGGGACCCCAAACTTTACGGTTAGTTCCTGAGAAGCTCTAGATGGTAGTTCAGGGCCCCTCATTGTATAACGCCTATGCGTACACTTACGTACTCAACTCACATATTCTTTCCTCTACCTTATAATGAACTTTTTCCTCGAATAAATGTTTCTCGCTTGAATTTTTCGTCTGCCGTTCTTGCTTTTGGATGGTCTCAAGTTCGTCAAATAAGGTTTTTAAGAAAACAACGGGAACTGTTTTTGGAATTTTCGGAGTTTTCAGGTGAAACGAATCCATTTATAGAAAAACACTTAGAGCTAAATAAAATCGAATTATAGTATTTTCTAATCAGAACAATCGTTCAAAATGAAATTTTGTAACCGATTGGACAAAGCATTAAAGGTAAAATTGAGAAGAATTTCAGGAGTGTAATTATTCTTATACACCGATCGTTAACTGTACTGCTGAAAAGAAACCGGGTGTAGGATATTATAAGCCTTAGAAAAATGTGTTAACTTTCATAATTGTTATTTTTCTATAGTCAGTTCATAAATTTATTGTTACTTATAATTTTTAGTTGTTTATTCATTATTTTTTATTTCTTACGCATTATTAGATTATTATTTTGTTACTAAATTGTTTGTCAATAATTTAGTTTTATAGAAGAATTACAAGAAATAAAGAGACAAAATACATATTCTACATTGTTATACCCTGTATGAAGCTTAAAAGCATTATGTAATAAGAATAATATTCATAAAAAAATATTTAACTTTAAATGTTATTTTTTCTTGGTCCATCCAGTGATCAGAACAAAAAACTTTAAGATCTGACAGTGAGCAGTTATATTTTTAAAAAATAATATTTGATGAAACATTACTGCACAATTTAAACTGGCACAGTATAGGCTACAAACACTTTAATGTAATTGGTTTTTAGCCTACTTTCCCAGTAAAAGTCAGAAAAAGAAGAAAAAAGCATGAAAGAAGGCTTAATGCATCTTAAAAATATCGCGAAAAACAAAAAAAAAAGTCAAAAATAAATAAAATAATTAAATAAATATTGAGAAATTAAAAATTGGAAAGTAGGGTATTGAGATGGGGGAAAATGTATGTCGGTCTGTCTGTCGGTCTGTCGGTCTGTCTGTCTGCCCCCCCCCCCTAATAACTTTTGAATGAATAGCCCGATTCGAACAAACTTTTTTTTGTTCGAAAGATCTCGGCCAGGACACCTCATTCCCATATTTCACTTTTTGATTTGAACTATTTTTTGTTTTAAAAAAAAACTTAACATTAGCTCCTATGGGGAAATTCAAGGCAATTCCGAACTGTGAGGCGAATTTGCTTCAAACAAACTTTGTAGGAAAAAACTTTTTATGATAAACTTGTATATAAAATATCTTTTTGATTTGAACAATTTTCCGTTCAATTTTGAACAGTTCAAATCCCTTAAATTTGGGGCCTACGGGGAAACTGAAAGTCAAAGTAGATTCCGTACTTGAAGGCGGATTTACTTCAAACAAATTTTGATGGAAATAGCTCTTGACGCCAAGCTCCAGACTCCGACTCATAGAATTTAGGGAACATGACTCCGACTCTGACTCCTGTGCCCGACAATTAATCGAACTCTGACTCCCCAACTTCGACTCTGATTTCGCAGCTTTGGCAAAAATTTATACACGGAGAACAAATAACTGACTCCGATTTTTGGATATTCGACTCCGACTCCTTTATTCCAAAATGAGATTGACTCCGACTCCGACTCCGCAGCTATGGTTTTAACTGTGAGATAATTATTGCTGATATGACTTGTTTTTATTTTCACGCTAAAGTTTTAATTTAGGCATTCAGTTTTCGGCGAATAAACACGAAGTCATTCATGTTTCTACATAAAGATATAAGCAGACGATTTTTTCCTTTATCTTTTTTTTTTTTTTTTTGAGCAATCACGATTGCTTATTGTTCTTATTTGACCGTTTTTGGTGTCCGTGCCTTTTTCAACTTGGATCAGAAGCCTCTGCAGCACCACCGCCCACCGTCCTCTGCTGGCGGCGCGGCGCGGCTGCTCCGGTTTTAGCTATCCGCTTCTCCTGGTCGGAGGCGTCCACGTCCTACATGCACGCACGTTCACACACATACACTCACACACGCCTACGTGCACACACACAGGTCTACGCACACACACAACTATGCACACGTAACCGCCCAGGAGGAGAGGCAGGCTTGGGGGGGGGGGGCAAGAGCCGTTTCTAGAAACAATAACTCCATCGAGTAGGGTCCTGTCTCATTTCGTGATTGCGAAAAACATAATTTGAATTCAAAATTTCAGAATTCAAATTAATTTTCTTTTTATTTATTTATTTATTTTTTTGACAATGAAAATTATTTCTTTAAATTGACATTTTATTGTTTTTATTTATTTTGGTAATTGCATTATTTAATTTAAAAAATTATTTTTGGCAACAGGGTAAAAAGAAACGATTTTTTTTTTTGATATGATGTATTTATTTTAATAAGCTGATTGATTTTAATTGTTATTTTTTCGTTTTGAAAGCTGTTATAGATTTTTTTAATGGAAAAAAGTGTATTACCTGCTTTGTTTAAAAGGTGCTTTTTATTTATTTATTTATTTTTTTAAGATGAGTGAAGAATATTTTATTCCTAGAAATCAACTCAAAATATTTTAAAAATATTTATGAAACAATTTGCGATTTTAGTTATTTTTGAGAATATTGACCAGATACTAGAAAGTAGTATCGGTAGATGGGAAAGTAGGCTCGTTTAGTTCTAGACAGAACTTCTTGTTACGTATATGTTTAATTTTCACATCAAGAAGTTATTCTTTGAAATATGATGATAAGCCTGTTCTTTATAAAATCTTGTTCACGTGTGCCTCAGACTTGTTCACATGTGCCCCCCTTTTAGGCGTATTTGTACAACTGCAGAAAATAATCCCCCCCCCCACAAAAAAAAATTAAAAAAAATCTCAAAATATTTTTAAATAAATAAAATTAAAAAATCCGTGGCTCAAAGAAAATACTATTCAATCACAGAGAAACTTTTGATATGGAAAACTGATAATATTTTTTTGAAAAAATAAAGAAATAAAAAAAATGTTCACATATGCCTCCCTTTCCCCTAAATGTCACAAAATTAGTTCTTGCATGATTTTTCCCCCCTTCCAGACAAAGAGGTATTGCCTCGTACTGCTATTACAAGCAATTGATATCCTGCAATACGATTTTATTTCGCAATAACTTTTAGAGGAAATGCATGAATGATTGTAATGTTTGATTTACGCTATCAGCTGAGTAAATAGTCTCGCTCCCTTTGTCTAATAGAATAGCATTGAATAGATATGTCGCAGCATTAAATATTCAACAAAACCATTTCTCTCTCACCTACTATTTCGTAACTCACAGTTAATTGCATTGAAAAGAAAAAATGCGATTTGGTTGAAGATGTATCTTTCCTGTGTGTGTGTGTTTAATTATTTATTTTACAACGCACTGAAACAGTTTTCGTTTCAGAAATTAAATACATATACTAGGTAATTGAAAATAAAAGTGGTTAAATTTTGAAGGGAGTTATAAGGGATCGTAACAAACAAGACTCATATGGGAACATATGGTTGCAAACACAAAGCTGACGCGCTACCAGTAAAAAGACAGACGTAAAGCCAAAAACTGTCGGATGCGAAACAGGTCACAAATCTATTGCGCAAAGTCAATTTTGCTATTAGTCCACTCAATGAACACATAGAATATGCGATATGTGCATGGAATATGCGATAATTTTTGACTTCAGAATATTGTTAGGGGTAGTTAGTAAGTAAACATACTAAAAGTCCCCACTCCTGGGGGGGGGGGGGTTGAGCTAAAGGTGGGAGGGAGGGGGAAGCAAATTTTGGGTTTTTTCGAGAAAATGTCGAAAACGGTGGAGAAAATGCGTTCAAAATAAAAATTCAAGATACATAAAGTTCCTATAGAACTGTTCCTACACATAATTGTCAAATTTCCAATAATTTTCAGGGTATATTTTATGAAAAATCGATGATTTTCGGAAAAATTCTCTCTTTTTATCAAACATTTGCTCCTAAAGCCTCTTAGGATCAGTATTTGTAAAAATTGTTAACGACGAAGTTGTAGAACTTTAAATTTCCTTCAATGTGATATGCTACTTTGTTATATTTTTTTCAACCAATTAAAAGTAATAGAATTTCAAACGCGCACCTTCATAGCAGAAAATAGAACACTTGCCATTCAAAAACATCTGACTCGAAAGGATCGCGCACTTCCTCTTTCCTCAATAAATTCGACAATCCTGATTGACAATGAAGAAGTATTTGTGGATTGCTACAGCAAAAATGATGTCACGTTTCCAGGGAGAATTTTCGTGAAATTTTTTTGTTACAAGAGGGAAGATTAAAACGATGTGTGACATCAAGCATTTTTTAATGCGAGTATGTTTACGAAAAGTAGTTTGTAAAACGAAATTTCTTACAAAGGGAGAGGGGATTAAAAATATTGTAAAAAAGTATGACATTATTTATGGACATTTCTTTACCAAGAAATCGGACGAAGATTTGAAAAATTACGAGTATGCAGTACGAATTAGTGGACTGAGGAAGTGCAGAAAGTCAGTACTATACATACTGTTTAAGGAAATTGATAACGACATTGATTTAATCAAATTTGACTTTGTTGTTGCTGAGGTTACTCAGTCTACAAAATTGTTTGGCAAGAAGAGATGACTGTATAAACCATGTGGACATTAATGCCAGTTAGAAAATTGAAACGACGCACAGTGGAGTATTTGACTGAAAATCCTGGCCAAAACTAGTTTGAAATTTTCACTCTTCTGAAGGCGACACCCTTGTGTGCGTTTGTGCGCTGTACGGCGAAGCTATCCCATTTATAGACATGAAACTTGGTATACAAGTTGTCTGAAATGTCTGATGTTACAATTTGAAACTCGATTTTTAAAATTTGAATTAGAAAATGAAATATTTAATATTTTATCCACGGTTTAGACTTTTGCATGTTTACGACCGTAAAAACGATCCTAGTAAACGTAGAAAAAAACCCAATGCATCACTAGATAGGAAAAATAATTTTCTTCAAGATTATGGTTTGTTTGAAATTCTAACGTAATTAACCGAATTTCTAAGAATTTACAAATGGAGGTCACTTTTTCGACTTTTTTCAATTATTCAATCCATGTAAACTAAAATTCTTGCATCCAATATTCTAATTATGTTATGGCTCTGAAGCTTTTTCAGGAAATAATATAAACACCTTACCTTCATTTACAGCGAAAACGGTGAAGCTATGTTCTTTCACTGATTTATAATGAATTTTTTTTCAATGAGTTGAAATAAAAATTTTCAATAATTTTCACTCGATCCGAAATGAATACCACGGTTGGCTCTTTGCCAATAATGCTTAGCCAAGTGGTTCGATGCGAATGGCTGTTTTCCTTTGAAGATATGTAATTAAGTGCACTGTTCGAGGGGGGGGGAAGCAAAAAGCGGTTAAAAAATCCTAGTATTCTGTACAAAACAATAATTTGAAACCAAAGAAATAATCAATTTTATTCTTTTCGTTTGGTTTCAATTATTAAAACCCTGAGTTAATCATGCACAAAAAGAATTAAAGACAAGGGTTTCGGGGTTACAAAGAACCTTTTTTTTATTGAAAAATAAATAAATAAATGAACTAGGATATTATAACTGTAAAAACACTCGAAAATGGATAT
Organism: Uloborus diversus; assembly: GCF_026930045.1. Lineage (NCBI taxonomy): Eukaryota > Metazoa > Arthropoda > Arachnida > Araneae > Uloboridae > Uloborus > Uloborus diversus. The sequence continues at coordinate 150,321,684 of NC_072731.1, read as the reverse complement.
TCAAAAGTTCTTTGTTTTTGAATTGTATATATTGTACTCATACCTTGGGTCGATCCTTAGTTTTACATCGTGTGATGTGTCCCGCTAAAAATTGTACGAACAAATTTGGAACTAAAATTTTATATAACTTTAATTTCACAATGAGTAGGTAAAATGTCTTAAATATGGATAGCTCGCTAGCGTAGGAACGTTAGGAGACAATTACAATTGTCTCCTAACGCTAGCAAATGGGGGGGGGGGCTCCCCCTTTTGGCTACGTATAAGGGGGAAAGACCCCCTACCCCGGCACATTATTTGCAGCAATGATCTGAAAAAATATAAATATTTATTTATTTTATCTAAAATCTATCTCAATTTTAAGGAAGGGTAAATTTTCTTAGCGAGATCACAAAATAATTTAATTTATTAACTCGTTAACGTACATGAGAAAATTAACATAACTCAACGCAAACACATGTTTTAGGGGTGCAGTGAATCTCTTTAGCGATGCATAAAGGTAAGCGTTTTCGAAATTAATTGGATGATTCTCATTCCATAACTTACATCTTTACACATTGATGAAGCGGTTTCTCGTAACCATGAAACTCGTGTCTGAAATTTTATTGTTGTTTGTGCGCTCAAATATGTCGATCTTTTCATTCAGTAGTACTTATGATAACTTTTTACAAATTTATTAAATCTTTGTAGGTAAATTCAGTTTAAAATCATGACTTGTCACAAAAAGATCGGATTATGCACTTTTTTTAAAAAAAATCATTTAAAAAAAGGGCAGTTGTAGGCGGAAGATTTTTTTGCTGAAATTAGCACTAGAGACTTTGCCAAATACGATGCAACTTTCAAAACAGCCCGACCAAGCCCGACACCCATTTAAAAAGCTTTCTCTAGTTATAAATTAAGGCGAAAAGCCTTTAAAAATCTCACGTACCAAGTTTTCTTTATTTTTTTTCACTAAAAGAAAATAAAAATATTTACTTTGATTTATAATTAGCACTAAGCCCTGACATTTCTTTATACCGTAAAATTGGTTTGGTTCAATTCCATTCATTTAGAAAGCCACAAAAAAATCTACATTGAAACGTAATAATTAAGCTGAAACGTAACAAAAAAGCGAAAATTCTTATAGAAATCTCATCTTTCACCGAGGCTATGAGCAATTGTATGTGACTCAAGTTTCCAAAACAGGTGCCGATCGATGCACCAGTTAGTCAACTATCATGGAATAAATTTCCATAAAAATCGGGTAAATTTTTAATTTTGGACTTTTGGCCAGGATTTTCAGTCAAATACTCCACTGTGCGACGGTCAAACAAGAAGGCTTCTGTTCCACTTTCATAATTAGTCAGCTGAAAAATCCGCCAATGATATCCGCCGCGAGACAAATACGCTCCGAGCTTTAGGTGATGTTAATGTTGATATGATGAAGACGGTTATCATCAGATAGCAAAATTTTTCGGTAGCTATCATTTGAAAGGAAGTCCTCCAGGTTGTTCTCTTGATAGCCAAATCCCCAAGTAATCACAACATTCTGCTGGTAAAATCTGAAAGAGGAACTTAAGATCCGCTGTATATCTCAGGAGAAAGGGAGTTTATTAAAATTTACCAGAAATCTAAAACCATACAACATGTATATAAGGTATATATCAACAGTTCTTCTTCCCCCTGAATCCTTTGAGGCTGCTGGATCATTTGTATATCTCACGGTATGGTGCTCTAGCCACAGAAAAGTACCTCAACGAGTTCGGCTACAAATCATTTATCAAAGTAGCTGCAAACATAAAGACTCTAACTCTCCCATACCACCAGGGTTCACTTGTAGAAGTACCGGATTGGGGTTTGGGAAAGGAGGAATGACCAACTCGTATCAAAACTCTGAATCAGATGTTGCTCCTGACGGAATTTTGAAGATTATTTTGATCGATACACGAAAGGATGTGACACCGGAAGGTCAGTAGAAAATCATCGTTAAACTACTCTGTTGCATTCTTGCATCCAAGAGCAGTTGCAACAACGTAATCAAAATATTTATTCACGAAGGGGACGACGATGACATCAATACATTACCAATTTCTTAGAACAACTTTTCCAATGCTGATGGACATGACCCTTATCCTCGGAATAAAACTTAGATGTCACCTTAAAGATGATATTTTCATTTTCTAATTACGGTCAGTCCATATTACATATAAACACTTTCAAAATATGATTAATAATAATGTTATTAAAACTGTAATTACAAAAAGGTGCTGCGGGTCAGTTACATTTATCTTATTTCTATTATTAAAATTTTCATTATCATGCTATAGCCTCTCATATTCATTTCAATAAGAATAATGAAATTGAGTGCACATGCTAAAAAAACATAGTTTTTGATTACTTGTTAGCTGGAAGTCGCGGTGATTGGGCACTGGTTTCGTATTTCTTTGGTATCAGGTTTGAATCCGTAGTTCAAGTGTTCATTCGGTGGATTTTCGAGACATAGAAAACCGTGAGAGTCCATGTCACATGATTGCGGCACATTACAGATCCCTTTTGAGTGCCTGCTTGGCACAGACACTCTGATACGAAAGAAGAAGGGTTCTTTTTTCTCTAGAAAATTATTGGTTTTTAAGAACGTATACCTAAAAAACCATTGGAAATATAACGTATATGTATGATAACTATTTCACTATAAATTTAGTAAGCTTTCACTTTTATTCGGAACACATTTTTCCAGTCGTTTCCGAGATATAATCGAAAACCACAAAATTCGGTTTGCACACAGGGTAACGAAGTAGAGCCAAAAATAGCTTGTAACCAGACCCTTGAATTTAATTCTAAAAGAAAATATTCATGCACTTATTTTAAGCAAAACATTTCATTTTGGCGTCAAAATGACTACCTGTCTTGCTTTAAACACATTGCAATACTAAGAACTCAAGCAGGGTCGCGCTAAACCTGATCGGCGCCGTCGTGCAAATGTTTTTTGAGCGCCTTTATGTTCTGGCGTTCGAGGGAAATATTGAGGGAGTTTTGTGGACACATATAAAATGAAAAAAAAAAAAAAAGTTTGGCATTTAATTTATGCAAAAAATAAAGTGTAAATATTAAATTTCGCAACATTGCTATAAGATTTTATTTCATATCTCGAAATTATTCCTAGTTCAGCAGCTCCTCTGATATGCTAATAATGCATTTTGGAAGAAGAAAATATTTTAATATCTAAATTAAAGTCACTTTGAATATCTATCTAATCTCTAAGTGATAGATAATTAATAAAACTTTTATGCCTGTCAAAATATGACAACAGCAGCAGTGGCACAACTAGAAAATAGTTTTAGTGTGGTACAAATTGAAAAAAAATCTCTTTTAATAAGAGGGGTCCGAGGGTTCTCCCCGGAAAATTTTTGAAACTTATAGTTTGAAAAACGCAATTTTAGACGGTCTTTGTGGTGTAATAGAGAAAAAAAAGGTTCAAGTGACTCCGTGAAAATTTATAGAAGTTGAAGCCTTAAAACGTGATTTTATGCCATATTTATTGACGTTAGAAAAAGGGATGAAACTCTGGGACTCTGTCCGATCGTTATTATTTTTTGAAAAATAGATGGAAATCAATTCCTTTTCTCCCCTATAATTATTCGAATTTGAACTTCCAAAAACGCAATTGCAGACAATTTTGAAGATTTTTACAAGAAGGGAATTCTGTAGCTCCCCCCCCCCGGAAATTTTTTAGAATTAAAGTTCTAAAAACCTAAGAAGAATTTCATGATGTTAGAAGAAGTGATTCAGAGGCTATTCTAACTCAAATTTTTGGTAAGTCATGTTTCAAAAACCTTTTGACGATATTTAAGGAAGAAGGTTCCGAGGCCCTTGTCCGAATATTTTCTGAAATTGAAGTCTTAAAAACGTGATTGTAAGGCCATATTTGGTAACATTAGGGCCGGCAATCTTTCGAAATTAAAGCTCTAAAAACGCAATTTTAAGTGATTTTCAAACAGAGTTTCATGCGTTGTTGTCGGGAGCTTTCGCAAAATTTTGTGAAATTGAAGATCAGGAAACGAAATTTGAGATGCTCCGTAATGCTATTGGCGGGGGGGGGGGGAGATTCGGCCGAGTAGCATTTTGAAAACTTTCTCATTTTCAGGTGAACTAGAAAAAAGAAAAATATTAAGGAAAAAAGAAAAGAAATTGGAGTGAGGGGGGGTGGAGGAGTAGATGACCAATCAGCTGAAATTATTGAGAATTTTTAACTCCAAGATTTTTTTTTCTAAAATAAATTAAAGTTTTACCCCAACATCATTATTTTTTCCTTATTCTTCTTCTTCTTCATCAGCACAACAGCCTGGTGCAGACCAAGGCTTTCTCCGTCTGCTTCCTCCAGGTGGTACGACACGTTGCCAGATTTCTCCACCTGTTCACTCCCAAAATTTTAAGGTCCTTCTCAACACTATACAGCCACCTTGTTGTTGGTCTTCCCCTTCTCCTTGTACCCTCAATCTTCGAAAAAGTTAGCTTTTTAACTGGGTCCAGATCTGCACGCCTAAATACGTGCCCCAGCCATCTGATTCCATTGCCTTTAATTACTCTTAAGATGTTGGGTTGTCTGTATTCATGGTATATTTCAAAGTTATATAAACTTCTCCAAGCATCATTTTCTTTTACTGCTTCAAAAATTGACCGAAGGATCTTTCTTTCAAAAATGAGAAGTCTGTTTTCCTTTGTTTTATTAATTGCCCATGTCTCACTACCATATAAAATGATCGGTCTTATGAGGGTTTTGTATAGGTTTATTTTTGTATTAATGAGAAGGAGCTTAGATTTTAATTTGCTCTTTAAGCCAAAGTAGCATCTATCTGCCATCAAAATTCGATTTCCAATTTCAACTTTAAACTCATTCTTACTGGTAATAAGCGTACCCAAGTATTTAAACTGGGTGACTCCTTCAAAAGTATAGTTTCCAATATTAAGCGACTGCACTTCATGTATTCTACTGCTCGCAACCAAAAACTTAGTTTTTTCCTCGTTTACAGCCAAGCCCAACTCCCTGGTAGCGCTCTCAAGGGCAACAAATGCCTCAACCACATCCTGTTTTCTTCGCTCAACGATGTCGATATCGTCCGCGTATGCCAATATCTGTATAGTTCTCTGCAGGATTGTGCCTCTAGTGTTGATACCTGAGTCTCGTATAACCTTTTCAAGGGCTAAATTGAACAAAATGCAAGACAGAGAGTCTCCTTGTCTAAGGCCTCTCTCTGTATAGAAAATCTCCGATACTTCAGACATGGTCTTAATTCTGCATTTTACGCTTCGCAAAGTCATTTTGACAAGATTGATAAGCTTAGGAGGGATTCCGAATTCGTACATCGCTTCGAACAATTTATTCCTGTTGATACAATCATATGCTGCCTTGAAGTCAATGAACAGATGGTTAGTATCAATTCCGTACTCTTTGGTCTTTTCCAGGATTTGTCTTATAGAGTGAATTTGGTCTATGGTAGACTTCCCCTCCAGGAAACCACATTGATAGTTTCCTACAATTTTTGAAACATACGGAAGAAGTCTACGAAATAGGATGTTGGAAAAAATCTTAAAAGCCACATTCAGAAGTGTGATACCACGGTAGTTGCGACAGTTCAACCTGTCTCCTTTTTTGTGGATGGTGAAAATTGAACTCTCTTCCCATTCAATGGGCATCTGTTCCTGGTTCCACACATCACTAATGAACTTTAAAAGCTCATTGTTCAACTCCGGTGCAATGACAATAAATAGTTCGGCTTTAATACCATCTGGGCCACAGGCCCTGTTTCTATTCAGATTTTTTAAGGTATACTCCAATTCAAGGTAGGTACAGGCATATCTTGTGTTTGTCTAAGAGTACTAGGTACTTCAATGGTAACAATTTCATCAACCGGGCTGTCATTACCAAACAGCACCTCTTTAAAATGCTCTCTCCATCTAATCATTTTTTCTGTATTGTTACATGTCAATTCACCATTTCTCTTTCTGATAGTTGTAGTTCTAGAGTTAAAATCTTTCCTAATATCATTAACCAATTGATAAAATTTTCGTGCTTCTCTCTGGGTCTTCATATTCTCTATATCTTTGTATTTGTTTTCCATTAAGATTCTTTTCTTTTTCTTAAGCATCCTTTTTTCTTCCCATCTCAACTCCCTATATAATTCAGCTGAATTTCTAGTAGAGTGTCTTCCAATCATAACCCTGTAAGCTTGGTTTTTCCTATTAGTCAGTTCTTCACACTCCTCATCATACCAGCCATTTTCCCTTTTATTTTTTCCTTCTTAAAATCACTTTGTTTTCTGAAGATGCGTCCCCCCCCCCCTTCCCCCAATAGTAAATATTTTTGAGAAACATTCAACTCAGCATTCTGGAGGAGAAGGAGAACGGGCTGTGCAACCTGAGGGGTGCCCTTTGAACCCCCCCCCCCTGGTTGCGTCACGGAACAGGAAGGTACTGATCACATTTCTAAATTGAAGGATAATATTGTAGAGGATATTCCACCATAAAATCTGAAACTGAAACTTGCTGGTAAAACGAATAATTGTAAAGTACAAATGGTTGAAAAGGCATTTAATTTAATATCTAAAATAAACACATTGTCCAAAGCCTTTTTTTTCTTTTAAATTTAATACACAAGTAGGTAAAGAAAAATGGGGTGGGGTAATTGAGTAATTATGGTCAAGTCGTTACTTTTCGGATCTAAAAAATCTAAATTATTGTCTACAATATATGCTTATTACGCACAAGTAAATAATATGCAAATCTGCTTACCGTATTTTTTAATGTATGATAACATGATGCAGTGAAATTACCACGAACAATAGTTAAAAATCACAAAAATACCATATTGCACGAATTATAATAGAACATATTCATAGCAAGAACCAAAGTGGAGAATAGCAAATTTATTGCGCTGCTTCGTATGCTCAACCTTGTGAAATTATAGACATGTTGAAATAACATTCATGGCACCACATATGAAGAAAAATGCAAATTAATTAGCATCAAGTTTTTTCAGTTGAAAAGATAACGCTTTTGAATAGCACATTCAGACACAACAAGGCAATCATTTTTCTTTATAAAGGGTGTCCCAAAATTAACGCAAGATTTGAATTTGACACCATTTTTTCCATAAATTGTTGGCAGTCATGAAAAAAGAACAATTTGACAGTTGAGAGTTTAGGGTTAGTAAAAATGGTGTGTTATTGTACCATACAGCTAGAGAGAGTGAAACATTTCAATTACTGCATAATGCATTTCCTAGTCGCGTACTCTCTCATTTCGGTGATCAGAATTGGCATACTAGATCGTGTGATTTAACATTTTTAAATTTCTTCTTATGGGGTTATTTGAATTCAAAGGTCTATGTCAACAAGCCTACAACCACCCGTGCATTACCGTGTTGCGATACCGAGCGCCAATAACAGTAACTGCTTGACCAGCCTCAACTTTCATTATTTTTGAAACAATTGTTCAATAATGAAAGCGCGTTATTGTATCGTATAACGCTCCATTTTTGATTACCCTAAACTCTGTCAAATTGTTCTTTTTTCAGAGTTGCCAACCATTTATTGCAAAAATGGCGGCAAATTCAAATCTTGCGTTAATTTTGGGACACCCTTTAGATAGGCAGTTTAGAGGATTGCTTGTTTTGATGAGCAGTATAATTTCAGCGGTACTTTTATAGAAAAATGAAAAGTTCAATTTTATTTTTTCCCTCTCATTTGGAGCATTTTTGATTCGTAGAGCCCGGCGCCTTTTTGACTCTGGCGCCGTCGTGCGCCGCACGACCTTGCACATAGGGACGGCACGGCCCTGAACTCAAGGTAAGCCTCGCTTTATACTTGTAATATGAAAAAATTCTTCTTCCTGTCTTGGCGAAAACACTTCACAATATAAGTCAAAAAATCAAGATAAGCCTTGTTTTGGATCATGAAATCAACTTAAACATGCTGCCAAAATCGAACAAATATGACTTTTTTTCGATGATATATTCGCAAATTTATGATTTTCTTTAAAATTGGAATAAAAATCATGGAATACTTTTTTTCAAGATGAAAGGTACCCCGGAAGGTATGTTTACCCCGGCACCCATGACTACGTCTCTACAAAGTTTCATGATGACCGCTTGGGTAGTTAAGGCGTGAAAAGGTAACAAAAAAAACAAACAAAGTCACTTTCACATTTGTGATGTTAGTAGGGATTAACAGACAAAAAGCAAATTTGGAATAAATTATTACTGTCTGGTATTATGTGTACATATAAAAATTGTATGTTTCCAGATATGCAGTAAACATGAGTAAGAGTAGAAAAAAAATGTTTGAGATAGTTAAATTTATACAGGTTTTCTCAAATATTCATTTATGAATATGGTCGAATTTCGACCACTGTGCGAACACTAGTATTAATTATGAGCTCTCCTTAAGAAAGAAGAAAGAAACTGAATTACAAACGCCATTTAACTACTCAACATCCACCCCCGCTCTCTGCCCTCCTTTTGACGAGATGAGGATAAAAAGAGTTGAAGTACGATTACTCTGCGAACTTGAAATGAGTTCATGTAAATAGAAGCATCACCCAAAGCAGCCAGTAGGGGGCGCTACTTCTTTAACTTCGTAACGTCCGATTCGGAACAGTGGAGGACTTCTTCGGTTTCCTTCTTCGCACGCGGTAGACTTTTTTCTTCTCTTTTTCCCCTTTTCCGAAAAAGAAAAAAATCTTTATTAGGATAATTGTAGAAAACGGCGAAAACATTTAAAAAGACAGGTAAGAAATAATGCCTTTTATTTTGTCTGTTTTAGTTGCATTTTGCTGATTAAAGGATGTGGAGTTTTAATTTGCAAACAATGTGTTTATATCTTTCTTATTATGCAGATAAGAAAAATCTTTTTTAGCCTGCATTTCAGCTCAACATTTTAATCGATGTTTTTACAATTTGTAAGCTACACGAAATTTTAATCGATGTTTTTTTTTTTTTTTCTTTTTTAAATCGTATTTGCTGATTCATCACAACTATTGAAAAAGAAAAGAAAGTTCAGTAAATTCCCGATTATCGGCGGTCGAATTATCCGTGGGTGTTTTCACATTTTTTTAAAATCATCATTAAATATTTTTAAACTTATGATTGTGTTATTATTCGTTTTTACCTTTAGCATATATTTTTTGCATGCAATGTTATCGTTGTTTGCGATAATTTAAATGTATGTGTCAGTATTATTCATATTTTTAAGCCATTGTATACAGTAGTATCTTTTTTTTTATTCTCATTTTCCGCGGTTACCGTGCCACCCTATTCAGCGGATAATCGGGAGTTACTGTTCTGAATTTTCTTGAACGATAGAGTAATAGCACATTGTAAATGAAACTTCAAATATTTTTTTCAGTTACCAACTTTTGTACTTTTTCTTATTTATACTGGTACGAAAAGCCAAAAACAAAACTTAATGAGAATTTTTCAGTTGTAATAATTACGTTAACAATTTTTAAAACCATGTTTCTGAGAATAGTCAATGAAATATTTTTTTAAAACAACGAAAAATTAAAGAAACGAAAAACTTAGATATTAGATAAGGAAGGGACACACACACATGTATGTTAAAAAAAGGGGGAGGGGGAGCTTCAAAAAATTACTTAAAAGCATTGTGATGTCATAGTACTCATGCTAACTATTAATCAATAATTGAGTATTAAACTGTTTAATCCGAAGAACACGATAAATAATTAAATAGGTAAATAAATAAGAAAAATTGATCCGTCATTTTGATATATATATATATCACGCTTACTTTGTGACCTATTGATTGTTTTCAAACGTTTAACTTAACATATAAAAATAAAATAACAATAAATAAACTTTTCGTTTGAGCATAACCGATCTCTTCATTTGTAAAAATAAAGTCATCTCAATGTGTTTAATGCATGTCGTTTGAAATATAAGTGAACATTAGGCAGTTAACTTATTCAGTCTTCTCTAATCGTTACTGAAAAAGAGTAAGAGAAACTAAGCAAAAAAATCATTGCATAATAGCTTCAGCTAGTTACCTATTATTATTATTATTATTATTATTTACTTATACTATATTTATATACTATTCTACTATATTTATTCTACTATATTTATTATATATATTACTTATAGTACTACCATTATTTTCCAAATTTAAAATTTTACAAATGATCGTGGTCACACAACACGATTAATTTTTTCACTTGCTTGTTTTCACACATACGTTAAAAAAGCTTAAATGTACGACAATTCAGAGAACTTTTAAACAGTCCTTTCGTGCTTCCAACATTGAGCTGTCATTCAAGTTTACTCGATTCCAGTAACTGCAACAAAGCCTCAACTGTCTAGAATCATTTTCAACGATTTCTTTTCAGATACAACCCCTAGCCCTTTTCTATTCAATACTCTCTCCCCTTTCGTCCTTTGTTCCAAGCATTTGAATGATCAAAGCGTGACTAGCTTGAAATTTTAAGAAAAACTGTCTATGTTTATCTGTCTGTCTAACTGTCCATGAATGGTGTTGCACTTTTTGTCAACATATTTGACCCCTCCTCTCGTTTGTCACTAAGTTTCTCACTTTACATTCCTTCACCCCCCCCCCCCATTTGTCACACGTCCCACTTTATTTTTTTACAAATTATCATAAAATTGCTTTTATTTCAATTATAATGTGTGATGTCACAATTCTTGTTACCCCTTTCCCTTGTCACGCTCTCCTCCCCCCCCCCCGAATAACATTATTTATCATTTGTGGACGACCCCTATGTAGATTACTGAAGACATTTTGATCTTTCTTACCAAAGACAGAGTTCTTTTATTTCTGCATTTTCTCTCTTGCTTCCAGATATTGATGATCGCTCTTTAGGGTCTTTTATAATTAATTCTTTTTTTTATTCTTAGTTTCGCATTTAAAAGGCAATTTTAATTGTTCGTTCTACGTTCTGTTCAGTTAATGCTTGAGAAAATCCGCTTGGATGCGTATGAAATCTTTAATTATCTTCAGAAGTTTTTTTAAATAATTTTATTTAAGTATTGATGAAATTCGTTAGAAAAAAATATTGTACAATGCATTATCGACAAGCATCAGAATTATTTGATGCTTATTGATGCAATGCATATAATATGTACGTTTCTTTCTTTCTTTTTTTCTTTTCTTTGTGTGTGTGTCATTTCGTGCTAGCAGTTCAGAGCAAATGCTGTAAATAACACTTAGAATCATTTAATTCAGCCCTCATTACAACAAGGCATATTTTAAATGGAGCTTCGAAATTATAAACTGACATTATGTCAAATCAAATTTTAAAAAAATCAATTGTCTCAACGTGAACAAATATCAAATTCAGCGCATTGATTATAATTTTTAGTTCGTTGATTAAAGCGCATTTATTAGATTATTTAGTGTAACACTTAATAACTATTATAAAACATCAAAAATTTGATTCTGTTAGAGAAGAATATTGGCCCTTAAAATTTTAATATTGCATGATGTTGCATTGATTTTTTTTTTTTTTATGATTTTTCCTTTGTTTTAAAAAATTGTCTTTTTTTTAAATCTTTTTCTCCTCAAGATCAACTTTTTTAAAAACTTCAATCAAATTATGATGTGTTTTTCCACTGATGTTAATTTGACTTTTTTACTTTTTATTTCATTGATAAAACCACAAATTTATTATATTATAACGGTGAAATATTCTGTTATTAATAAAAAATATGTTTTTCAAAATTTTTACTGATATTAAGGGAATTAATTAAGATTTATAAGAAATGTATCCTGTCCAGTTTAGTTTATCATTTCGCACATGCAATCTAAAATATAAATCTGCAGGTTTTTTAGATAATAGATACTTAACCTTGATGTGCTTGATACGAGATTAACAAAACAAATAGCCGTAAAAATATCTTCATGTGGTTGTTTGACAGTAGAGGTTTTCGTATACTGATCTCACCTGTCACAATTTTTATGTAAATTTTGAATCATGCGATAATTGTTGGAAAGCAGCTGATGAGAAGAGTTAGTTTGTAAATATTACTTTATTTTAAGGAGCTTTTGAGAGAAATTTTGTGAATGTGATGTTTCCCGAATTTATATTTTAATAGGATATAATTGTTTTAATGGGTTTAATCTGCAATATTTTGCTTTTATGTTTTAGTATTATTCATTTTCCCAACAATGTTAAAATTTGTGTGAAAAAAGAAGGACTTTTGCTTAATGTGCATGTATCATTATCTTCCCTCAAGCCTCGTAATAACATGTTTAAAGGGAAAACAAATCGTCAGTTGGAAGAGAAACTAAGTGCATTTTAAAAGTCAATTAAGCGCAAAATTGCAAATAAAAAATTAAGCTAGGATGATTGATAAAAAATGACAATAATGCAGGCTTAAAGCAAAAAATAAAACGAGCTGATGTGTGCATCACATGACTTCCTTTTACTCCAATTTAATGTCATTTCCCCATTATTCGCTATTTTAATGTGATTCAATATTTATTCTCTAAATATCACCAACAATGGCCAAATTGAAACCAAAAAAAAAAAAAAAAAACTCCGCCAAATTTGTCGCCAAGTTGGCGACAAAACTTGGCGACCAAAAGACTGGCGATATATCGCCAAGTGTCCGACAAATTATAACGCCACTTGAGTTTACATCGAAATTAACAATGATTTCCCCCCAAAAAGGTGCAAAAGACCCCCTTAGGAACATCCGAAAGCAACCAAAAGGGGAGGTGCACAACTAGACCCCACTACGAGTCTATGTACCAAATTTCAACTTTCTAGGACATACCATTTTTGAGTTATGCGAGATACATACGCACATACGCACATACGCACATACACACATACGCACATACATACAGACGTCACGAGAAAAGTCGTTGTAATTACCTCGGTGATGGTCAAAATGGATATTTCGCGTGTCTATACATTCTTAGGCACTTTTCCGCATGTGGTCGAATCGAAAAAAAAACTCAACATTCATTTGGGGGTGAGCAAAATGGAAATTAAGGGCGATTTTTGAGTGAAAATTTTTTCGCGAATACAATACTTCCTTTTTTGTAAAAGGAAGTAAAAAAAGCAACATAAAAATCGCTTTTAGTTATTTTTTAATAATTATTTTTAACATTTTTTTCCACATTTCCAAAAATTAATCAAAGTGCACTTAGTGAGTTTTTCCTCTTAGTAATCATTAATTGCAGCTAACTGAGTGAAGGTGTGGATTTTAGAAGGTTAATTTGTTTTTTGTTGATGTAATTCTGATTGACTCAATGTATAAAATTTCCACTTCTGTCAGTTTACATAATTTTACATATAGAGTCCCATAAAACCAGATCATATTCACAACAATGATTTCTTGTGGAGTAAAAAAAAAATGAAAGAAGAGAAAAATGAGTTGACGTCATACAGCAGATTCTTTGAACCACCGAAGAAAAGTTTTACAACCATTTACGCTTCAAGAACGTGTGAAACCGTATCTTTTGTGCTTTACCTCAGTTGATTTTATTGATTTCTTATCAGAACATTTTGTCTCAAGATTGGGGGCCTAACTTGCCAAAATTGCAATTATACTGCAACGTGTATCGGCGTGTGTCATCTATAGAAAACAAAATGAATTGGCTGAGTTTGATGTACTGTAAAAACTTCAACTTAAATATATTCCTCATACAGTTTTTGATTCGGACGAACTTGAAAACTAAGTAACGCTAATGCACTTGCAAACTTAGCTTAAATACTATCTGAAAAATCTGCATGCACAAGATTTTCGTTCCTGTTGCGTGTGAACTAATCAAGGTTGCCAGGGGCTAAAATGTACCTAAAAATGAGTAATTTACCCTCATCGAATTTCCACAGAAGTTATGTAAAAAAATGTAGGTAAAAATATTACAAAGCCAATAGTACAGGGTTGCCTAAGAAAAAGTGGTCCAAACATACGGTTGCTGTTGCTCAAAGTTTCAATATTGAAACTTCGAATAGCGACAACCCTACGATTGGACCTCTTTTGCTTGGGCATCCCTATACCATTGGTTTTGTACTATTTTTACCTTTATTTTTATATAGAACATGTGGAAACTCAAAGAGGGTAAATTGCTCATTTTTTGGGCACCTTTTAGCCCCTGACAATAATACGAGAACATACGTTTAAAGTTGCAAATAGCATAAGTGACAACACGGAATTTCGTGTCAATTTTGAGACTATTCATCTTCTAATTTCACCAGAATTTCACTAAATGGTATCAGTTAAAATTTCTAGTGCAAGGAAGGACCAAGTGTCATTTCAATAAAAGAGTCGTATTCTGAAGCTGACACATTGAAGGCTTGACACATTGACAATAAAAGACTTTTTTTAGCCTACTTTCCCAGTAAAAGTCAGAAAAAGAAGAAAAAAGCATGAAAGAAGGCTTAATGCATCTTAAAAATATCGTGGAAAAAAAAAAAAAAAAAAAAAGCAAAAATGGATAAAACAATTAAATAAATATCGAAAAATTAAAAATTGGAAAGTAGGGTATTGAGATGGGGAAAAATGTCTGTCGGTCTGTCTGTCTGTCGGTCTGTCTGTCTGTCCCCCTCCTAATAACTTTTGAATGAATTGTCCGATTCGAACAAACTTTTTTTTTGTTCGAAAGATCTCATCGAGGACACCTCATTTCCATATTTCACTTTTTGATTTGAACTATTTTTTGTTCAATTTTGAACAGTTCAAAAAAACTTAATATTAGCGCCTACGGGGAAATTCAAGGCAATTCCGAACTGTGAGGCGAATTTGCTTCAAACAAACTTTGTAGGAAAAAGCTTTTGATGAAAAACTTGTGTATAAAATATCTTTTTGATTTGAACAATTTTCCGTTCAATTTTGAACAGTTCAAATCCCTTAACATTAGCGCCTACGGGGAAACTGAAAGTCAATGTAGATTCCGTACTTGAAGGCGGATTTACTTCAAACAAATTTTGTTGGAAATAGCTCTTGAAGGCAAACTCCAGACTTCGACTCCGAGAATTTAGGGGCACTTGACTCCAACTCCGACTCCTGTGCCCGATAATTAATCGGACTTCGACTCTGACTTCGTAGTTTTGGCCAAAAATTTATACACGAAGGACTGACTCCGATTCTTAGATATTCGACTCCGACTTCTTTACCCCAAAATGAGATTGACTCCGACTCCGACTACGCAGCCATTATTTTAACTGTGAAATAAAGTCATTTATGTTTCTACATAAAGTTATGCGCAGACGATTTTTTTTTTTTTTTTTTTTTTTGACAGTGAAAATTATTTTTTTAAGTTGATGTTTTATTGTTTTCATTTATTTTGGTAAGTGCATTAATTCATTTAAAAAATTGTTTCTGGCAACAGGGAAAAAGAAACGATTTTTTTTATATTTTGATATGATGTTTTTATTTTAATGAGCTTATTAATTTTAATTATTATTTTTTCGTTTTGAAAGCTGTTTAAGATTTTTTTAATGGAAAAAAGTGTATTAGGTGCTTTGTTTAAAAGTTGCTGCTATTTTATTTGTTCAGTTTTTTTTTCTTTTTTTTTACGCATCTTATTTTTTTAGATGAGTGAAGAATATTTTATTCCTAGAAATCAGCTTAAAGTATTTTAAAAATATGTTTGAAAACATTTGCGATTTTATCTATTTTTCAGAATATTGATCAGGTACTAGAAAGTAGTATGGGTATACGGGAAAGTAGGCTCGTCTAGTTCTAGACAGAACTTCATGTCTTATTCGCTATTTATATTTTCTACGCTGTTCATTCGGAAAATACCCATAGAAGACTTGACTCAAATCTTATTTTTCAAGTGACTAATTTGAACCTTTCGAAAACAACAAATAATGCAAATTTTGTGGAACCCTTGAGTGATTTCTAGGGAACCCTAGGGCTCTACGGAAGAGTGATTTCTAGGGAACTCTAGGGCTCTACGGAACTCATTTTAAGAAACGCTGCCTTAGACTTCTGGAAAATTTGATAATTTAGATATCGAAACTGCATAAAACTATCGTTGACTAAAAAAACATTAAGTTTTTTTTAAAAAATTATAAAATTTTGAGAATCTATATCTGTGAGTCTTCCACAAATTTTGGAAAAAAAAAAGAAAGAAAGAAAATAAAGAAAATAAAAGCAATACGGACATTAAACCTATACATCAGTGGGAAAAGCCGAAGCTTCCCCTATGTCAATTTTTGATAAGCAGCTTCAAATATTTCAACATAATTTTGCGCAATTAAAACAGAGATAGAGTTTAAAAATACTACTTTTTTTTTTTTTCATACATATTTCTCTATTGTAGGAAGTTAGACTTTTGCAAGAGCGGTTAGCCCAATTGTTTTATTGGCGAGGAGAATAATGAAGTAAATCCAGACACAGCGTCTGACTGTAACTTGCTTCTACCTCTCAAAACGGATAAGCTCATCAAAATCAGACGACATTTTTTGATGAAAATGGGTCAGTTAGAGTGAAATTCCCTTCATAGAAAAATAAAAATGCTTGCAAGGATGTCAGTGAGTCTGAGTGACTTCAGTAGTTCAAACGTGAGATAAAAATATGATCCACACATTGATTGATTGGTGTTTGGCGTTCCAATTTGCTTGATTGACACTTTGTGAAAATGGCTATGTATAATGTACTTATATTGACTCAAAAATAACAAAAGATTGAAAAAATTTTTACTCTTTAACAACGAAAAGTAAAAAAGGTCTACGAGGTGTGCATTCTAGGATTTTAAAGAATATTTCGATCACACTCTAGTGGATGTGGGAACTCTCCCAGTAGGAACTTTTTCCTACTGAATAATAAATCTTAGCGATATTTTTCAGTTTTCTCTTTTTATTTGTTTTACATTAGTAATTTTAGAATTTAAAACTTTCCTCGTGGGGATTAATTATTTTTTCAAATACTTCTGAAGAATCTAAAAAAAAAAAATAAATAAATAAATAAAGAAATTGAAACGTAATATCATTAAAATATAGATTTAAAACTTTTTAAAATAGATATTAAAAATTAAAAACTCGTATTTGTATGAAAAAATATTAATATTAGTTCATGCAGTATAAATCTTTCTACGAAATGTTTTTAGACATTTACTTCGATTTGATTTTTTACTAAAGGTTTTATCATCGCATGCCGCTTGTTGACGTCCACCAATCCTTGAAGATTTGCTTTGCTATCTTATTTCATTCGCGAAGATTTAAACCGTTGCTTCAGACGCAGATTAAAATGCGCCTATTAAAAGAAAAGGAAAATCTCGCTCCCCTTTCGTAGAAAATATAGCTTATGTAAAGAGCTCAAGATTAAATTCCCGCTCAAGATTAAATTACGAAGATATACTTGACAAAATTATTGGAAAAAAAAAAAAAAAAAACACTTAGAAGAGCACTGTAGTTAGCACAAAATTTCAAGGCTGCAGATGCAGTGGGGTCATCTAGACGTGGGACAGTCATAGACGCTATTTCACGTCTTTTGGCATTCTCTATTAATGTACAGAGATAAATCAAAATTCCTGTTCCTGTTGTTATTGTCTCCCCCCCCTTTATTATTATTATAATATTTTTTTTCTACCTTTGTTAAAATTACCTCTGTTTCCTTATTTATTTTCAAAAAAAAAGTTATTTATTAACTTTTATATCAATAAATGAAATGTTTTTCATTCATTTGTTTACTTGAATTTCGAAAATAAAATTAATTAAATTAATACGCATTAAAACAAATTTTAAACCAGAATGCAGTTAAACGAAGTAGGGTTTAGCAGTTTTCATTGTACTGTGAAATGTAACTTTTTCTAAAATATTTTTTAAAGAAAGTATTTTGTTACAAATTTTTTTTTTTTTTTATGCGACGTTTAGAGGTTGAGATATTCAAAACTACGGGCTAAATTGTATGAGAGGAGCTACTCAGAACTCAATGCAAAAAATGCTTTTATTCACTGAGATGTTCCATAAATGAGACATGTAAATTAGAGACACCTCAAATGGAGACCGGTTTCTAGTAGGTTAGAAAAGACGTGCATTCATTATCAATAATTGTATTCCTGTAATAATGACCTCATGAGCCAAACTAAACTACTTTCGATATCAAACTGGCCAACAGAAACTAGCATAATTAACATGTCTATTGCGCAGAGAAAAAAAGACTATTTGGCAACGGAGAGTATTTTTGAATCGAATATTGCACAATATTGTGTAATAGAGGGAAGTGATTTCACAGATTTCGTGATTAATTTTTCATTTAATAGCTTTTACTCGGATGTATTATTTCTAGTTTGTAGTTTTTATTTAAGGGAAGAAATATTTTATTGAAACTAGAAAAATGACTTTTGATGATAGTGACATGAAAAAAATAAAATTGTTTTGGTTATGACCTGTCTTATTTTCAGCAGCGGAAAGCTGTAATTTTGCTGGCTGAAAAATTCATTAGCAGTGCGCATACTTGCTAGATTTGATTTAAGCAACTGTTTTCTGCACTGAATTCTCTCAGACAACGGAGGAGAAAGAAATGATGGGATATCGGATTTTAAACTCTATTTGGAGTTCAAACCTTTCTTTTTTCAACCAAATTTTCTCATCACTAAGAACTTTAAATGGAAACACTATTCTTCCGCCAAGAAATTCGTGCACAAAAATTTCTTCATTTAACGTTTCAGTTAAAAAAAAAAAAAAAATGGAGGGGGGAGGGGAATATTGGAAAACGAAAAGAAAATTATAGGAAGAGTCTAAGGCACTTTTTACGTATATGTGAAGCATTACAGATAAAGATACATTAATAATAAGCATAGCAAAATTATATGTGTAGTAAATCAATAACCTGAGACTAATATTTTTAATTCGGTTGACTTACGCTAGCAACTATTTTTGAGAAAACTTGCAGCAATGTACAAAGAAAAGTGCTTAAGATAAGAAAAAGACACAAGTTCTAAATTTAGAAAGAAACAAAAAACCATTTAAATGTTCTTGAAGGAAAAACATACTGAGAAGCCGTGAATTTTATTTAAAAAATCTTAATAAATAAATACAAATTCAAATAATCGGGTACAATAGCGTATCACAAAAGATTTTAGTCCATTGTATCAAACATGTTAGTACGAAACACTTGAGAAAAACCACTTTTTGAATTTTACTTTAAGATAAAAAGGTGCCTTTTTTTTTTTTTTTTTTTTGTTAAAAGTAAAATTTTAGCTTGATTCAGCACATGTCTTTTTCAGCAGACGCTGTAACATTGAAATGAAGAAATCACGAAACATTTAAAAGGTTGGAGCATTTCCGCCATAAAGCTTCGAAGGCGTATTTGAGCAATTTATCTTCTGGCGTTTTGCCTCAATGTTATGTTTAAGTTAGACTTGCAGCTTTGCATTCTTTATCTTTCTAAATATACTTTGACTTCAACTATTTCTGAATTTCCAAGAATTGTCAGCATTTGAAAAAAATTTGCAAGACTGAATTTACAAAGATTTGCTAACAAAATTTTCAAAATGGCTCTATTGTTTATTTATTTATTTTACTTGTTCGTTGATCGTTCTTCTGGAAGTAATATCTTTTTTTTTTTGCTCAACACAATAATTATTAAATACTGTTTAAGGCTTTCACGGCCGGCGTCAATGTGAGGAGATAACATTTCCGGGCTTATTGGTCGTGGTCTAATTGGAGTAGACATTCCAGACGTTTCGGCTTGCTTTGCTGCAACCGGTTTGCTTAAATACCGGAGCCACCGAAGCCAGGAATCAGTCTCGCCAAACTCAAACCACTGATGATGGCTGCAGCAAAGCAAGCCGAAACTTCTGGAATTTCTACTCCAATTAGACCACGGCCAATAAGCCCGGAAATGTTATCTCCTCACACAATAATTATTAATCAAGTCTGTTAAAAATTTATTTGAACTTTAAAGATATAGTTTGCTTCCACTTTGCTTATAGAAACTATTTTTAATTTCTTGCAGAATAAAGCGTAAATGCTAAATTAAATGTACGATTGGAACTGATTGGTCATTAAAAATATTTTTCTTAAAGCTTTTTTGGTGTTCATTCTCGTGAATAGTTATAAATCATTAGGGATTTAGCTGTTTTTTTTTTTTTTTGTAGATGTTTAGCTTTCTTTATTATCCATTTATACTTATGTTGTAATTGTAATTATTACTATTAATCATTTTTATCGATACATGCAAAACGCGTAACGTCAAAAAAAAGGTTAATTTATTTTTTGCAGGAAGACAATCTGTTTGTTTTCAAAAACAAACTGTTGAATTCCTTTAGAGCACAGTTAAGTATTTGCAGATTTTGTCGATTACTATTATTTGGATGCAATTGTTTGTAATTAAAATAAATAATAGTAATAATAAATAAATAAATAAGTTGGAGAAAGAAAGAAAAAAAAATGGAAAGAAAACAAAGTGCAAACGATGTTGCCCTCAACGTGATTTTTACAGTACACGGAGGAAATAGCAGTATGAAAATGAAACTTGGAATGATATTATTCCAAGATATTTTGAATGAAAATAAAGTAGCAACGTTGAAGCGGAAATTTATCAAGTTAATCCCTGATATTTTTTAATTTTAGAGGCATTCAGAGCTAAAGTGGATCAAGTTTATTTCGACTTAATCCACTTTAGCTTTGAACGTTTTCTTTATGAACGTTCCATTTCGTTGCCAAAATCTACTACATTCCGAGCTGAAGTGGATCAAGACGAAACGGACTTGATCCACTTAAGCTCTGAATGCCTCATAAAATCGTCACATACCAGTTTTTAGAGTAAAAAATTACAATGTTTTAAAAGTTTTGGCAGTTTTATTTTGGCTGTTCCTGTGTGTGTTCTCTAGTCAAAATATTCAAAATTTAAGTTTAAATTTTCAATAAAAGTGCATTTATTGCTTTTCCAAGAAATGTTCCTTTTTTGAAAGATAGACAGAAAATCAGTTTTGAAAATCTAGTATGAACTGTTCAGTAGTAAAACCAGTCTATTGAATTTCCTAAAATTGACTTTTCACTGACTTCTCCGCAATGGACGGAGATATGCAGGGAAAAAATAGCTTGTGGCAGGAAATGTCGGAACCCTTGAAAGAGGAGAAATGGCGTATTGCTAAAATTTTGTGTCATAAAACGAAAAACGTTATCCTCACAATGGTTAAAAATTAGTTGGAATAGCGATGAAACAACATAAACGATAAAATTGAATAAATTAACTTTGTGCTTGAAAAGTGAAATAAGAAATAACAACGTTTAATTACCCAACATAGCATATTATTGCATACGCGTACTTCGGGGTCACAAGGAACCCATTTTCCAATAATTTAATGCAAGCAATGTATTAAGGAGAGACGTGATAACGGTGCTTAAGTATGGAAATGGTGCAAAAATATTTGTTCTTCAAAAAAATTACGTGAGCTTTCATCGTCATAAATATAACAGCGAATTCACTGATCGAGTAACTCTCTGAAGTCATCAACAATGAAACTCGCACTTATAATATAATAAAATATTTTTAGTAATGTTTGACATGCAGGGAAATGCTTTATTGTGACAAGGCTGAACTGGATCCGGTAACTTAACTGTTTTACTGGTAAGACGGTTATTTCAGGGGAAGGAAGAAACGAAAACAATTAACGATATCTACTGGAGTTTAGGGTTCATCCCCTGAAGTTAGAGTTAAATTTTCAACTATCAAAATATCACCAAACAGGTAATTGCTTCGTTCAAATGTAGAAGCAGTTTCCCCCCGTCATACCTTGACGAGCAATTTTCTAGACATAAAGATTTGTGAACACATTACTACAATGTCATTGCTCTTAAGAATTTCACAACTAAAGAGGTTTTCCAGTATGTATTTCAAATAAAATATCATTTTTTTCCACATATAAAAGAGTTAAAAGTGCATCAATTTCGTTTACTCCGAGAAGGTTGCATGAGTATACTTTGCATCGATTGGGAAGAGTGCCACAAGGTGGAAAAAACATCATGAACTGAAGGTCGCATTTCTCCTACAATCACCTGCTATATTAGTAATTTGTCAGTCAGCATTTTAAGATATATGTTCAGCCAAGTTTAGATTTTCTTGGCATAAATCTAAATCACTTGAAAAAAATATCATTAAAAATAATGCCTTTCTTGCTTAAACAGCTGTGGAAAACGTTTGTCTTAAATAATGATCGAAATACGTTTGAAAGTAGCTTGAAACACTTAAAAATTTATGATGAAATTTCGGTATGATACTGAAGGGCAAATCAACGGTGGTTTGACGCGCTATATTGACGTAGCACTTCAAAAACGTCTTTTATGTAACATAAAATATTTATTTATTTATTTTTATTAATTTATTTTACGATAATATTATGTTGGATGAAAACATTTCAGGGTACCTGTACGGAAGTTAAATTTCTTAATAAAAATTGAAATTATTTAATTCAGTAATTATACAATTAATAATTAGTCACAATTTATAAAAGTTCGGATTGAACAAAATAAGCTTTACATTGAGCAAAGGTACATGCACAAACTACTGTTCACAGTAAACATTGTATTTTGAATTCAATAGAATGAAATATAAAACTACGAAAGAGAAAATCACAAAAATGCATTAGACTACAAAATATCCGGTCCACAAAATTGCATTATTACGCTAACTCTCCTCTTATTTATACAGTATGAGCATCTAAATGCCTGCCCGATTGAGTGTAATCCAGTTTATTAGAGTCCGGATTAATATGGGTTTACTGTATTATAATTTGCTATTTAAAATATAAATGTACTTATTTAAATTTAATAGAATTAACATCTGAAAAATTGCTCATTTACTTGATGACTTTATGTGAGAGCTTACTAGAATTTAGCTCCTGTTCTTCATTTCAATATGATTTGAATTTTTACGTATTAGTCGGGGTTCTATTCAGGTTATTTACGTATGGAAAACATTCTAAAAACTGTAGGGTTCTCGTATACTTGTTTTGTTAGAAATTAAGCTCTGGTTATAAGCCATCACAAAAGTTCCGATGTTCTACTGCGTGAGCTTCTCACTGCATCTGAATTATTAAGAACAACATTAATGTGGGAAATAAAGTACAGTTTTTTCTCTGACATCTCATTTTTTATAGACGTGCCATAAACGTCTAAACTCAAACTACAGAAGTATGTTCATAGAAAATTTTTTAAAACTATTTTCCTTTTTAAGCAGGGCTGCAGAGTCGGAAGGAAAATGACAGGTCTCCGACTCCGATTCGACTTAGCAGCCTTGGCAGAGTTAGGAAGGGAAAATGACAAAATTCGACTCCGCAGTATTGCTGTAAAGCGTCTTTAATTCATCAACAAACGTAATGCAGAAATACTACATATGATCTGTTTAAAAAAAAAAAAAAAAACTGATATTCCTCTTTCTTGCAAATGTTTCAGAGATAATTCTTCCTTGATACAATTCATTCCTTTAATGTGCATAAATTTATTGTTGTTTGCCCTCTAAGCACAAATTTAGTTACTGCGTGAGTCTTAAAACTTGCCTCAAAGAGCTTAGATTATAAATACTTTTCGTTTCCCTCCCCTTTGAAGTAGCAATATGTTTCTTATAGTGATTTAAAAGTAAATTATATTGTGTGTAATGTAATGTACAGTCAAAGGCGGATCCAGAAATGTTTCAAGGAAAGGGCGGGTTGATTTTTCAACTTACCTCTTACTACGTACCTGATTTATCCATACTTTGGGGGGGGGGGGAGATTGTCACAGTATTTTTATCAGGAGCAACTAAAATATAGGATTTAGCCAAGGAGATCCGAGAACTTTCGTTTTCTGTTGAAAGAGGTAGTCTAAAATTGCGTTCTAGAACTTCAATTTCGTGACAATTCCGTTGGAATGCTTCAAAACCCCTTCCCCTATCTTCATCAAAGTTTGGCTAAAATCCCTCTTTTTGGGAACTTCAGTTTCGAAATACTACTGGAGGAAAGTCTGAACTAATTACTTCGCCTTACACTACCTGAGATGTTTACAATCGCTTCTTTAAGACAACTGTACCGCGTCATTGAGGCTTTTAAATTTTGTGAAATCCCCTTGAAAATGCCTCTTTAACATCGCTAAAAAAAGTCTGAAATTGCATTTTCCATAACTGTTTTTGAAAACATTTTTGGGAGTAAGATTGGTTTCTCGGGAGTACCATTCCTTCCGTTAACGTCATCATTAATAGTCTAAACTTGCGTTTTAGGACTTCAATTCGGAAAAATTGCCAGAGCAAGGTCCTTCAAGGGAGGGGCGATCGCCCCATTGCTCCTCCTTTGTATCCGTCCTTGTGTACAGTACGCTTTACTTTTTTCTCCCTTTTTGTAAAAGAGGATTTGCCTATTTTGAGATTACAAGCACTGCTAAGAATTAAAAAGAAAAAATATAAACATTTTAAAGCTCTAAAGCTGTTTGAGTCACGAAGTCTGAGCAGCAACAAGCCTTTGCTTTCTTAAAAAATGCTTACTTAAAAGAACGCAACATGATTCTAACAATAAAAAATTACTTAGTCTTTTTTTTTAAAAAAGGAAAGTTTTTTAAGAATTAGGTTTTCAATAAAAAAAAAAGAGAGAGCATAAAATTTATATTCATTAGGATGTCGCAGCAGCTAAAAAGTGGGAAGCTAATATTATGTCAACAATGTCATCTGTTTAATGTATAATAGGACAACTTATTATATTTGGGATATTTTTAAAACGACTTCCGTCTCTTAGTTTTCAAGATAGTGTGACCTGATGGCTAATGGGCTTCTTCCTGTTTTCCTTTGAACCAATAAGCAAATGTGGGGCAGACACCCTTCAGAAACTTTCTTGGAAAGCAGCCTTCCCTAAAGCTTCTTACACCAAAAAGGTTTGCGAAGTACACAAATTTAGCGCAATATAGCCAGTTGCGGCTCTTCTACCATTCAAGAGAATGAAATAAGTGCCCAAAATAATTTTTAAAACGATCAAAGATTTTATAAATTCCCAATGTGGATGAATCGTGGACCAAGTACTAACAATTTCAAAAGAGGACATAAGTACTGCTAAGTAAATAAAGGTTTCAGATGGCAGTTTAATAACATCTTCATTCTCCAAAAATCATGGGAAAATATTTTTATTTCTTTTTGAATTTTCATCAAAACAGTACAGTGGAAGAAAAAAAATATTGTTACCAAAAAAATTGTTTAGTATAATTATGATACAATACATAATAATATAATAATTTATAGTTGTAGTATTCTAGTGTTCACCACATGTAATGATGTAAGGCGTCTGATAGAATTAACGTCTACAAAAATTATTGTATACTTTTTCGAAAATAGTTTTTTTTCATTATACGATAGGGTTGCTCTCGTATGAGGTGAAATAGGGCTGTGTTTCGGTTCTTCTTACCTTATAAAAAGCCACGCTTTTTTTGCATTGAATCAAGCAGATAAACTTTTGCAGTTTAACTAAATTGGTATACAAAATTTACACAATAGGCACTCGGGCTACTTCCAATGGCTGGTAACTAAAATCTATATCAATTTCCAATCTAAATATTTCAAAGAAAATGATTTTATTATCCTTCGTTCGACTTCTATACGAATTGTTGTAATCCTACAACCTCTAATGATCTACCTACCATAATTTTAAGTTCCTCTCCTAACTCTCCATTAATTTTTTTGCCGAACAAGGCAAAAATCAAGCTGTTTCCGAAATTACAATCCAGTATGAAATTAATGCTCTCGATAGATAAAAAGCAAGGTTGCTATTGGGGTTTTTTTGCAAAACCCGAGATTGGGCTCATAAAATTCCCAAGATCGAGGAAGAAAACCAAAGATCATGTAAATAAGAATTCTTATATGTTTTTTTTTTTTTTCGTAATTGCTGCTATTGTAGTCATTTTTCTAACTTTAGGATGATAAAGTAAAAAGCTGTGATGATAAATACTAAAATTGATCCCTCAATAATTACCTTTTCGGAACAATTTCTTAAAAAAAACGGAGGGAAATCTTCCACTGCAAAAAAAAAAAAAAAGTTTTGTTTATATCTTTGCGATACAATTGAACTGTTAGTACAAGATAGGCAGAAAAGTTATACAATGTTAAGAGAGAAATAACATGCAGGGATTTTTAAATTGTTTAGTTTTAGTACTTACAAAACTTTTTCATCCTAGCTGTTTGCAGGCAAGTTCATACTAGATATTTACAGGCTAAACGGATTTTTTTTTTCTAAATTTACTTGTGAAAACAAATAACGGAGTAAACATAGATCAAGATGAAAGAAATTAATTAAGTTCTTCATAAAAGTATCAATAAATGCAAAATTGAAGCAAAGCAAATTTATTATCTGTAAAGCTTAAAATAAATAAGTAAACAAGAGCGAATTTTCTCTCTTCAGGATGAAATCTAATATTTTTCACCTAAAAACGTTAGAGATAAAATTTTTGCACACAAATTGAGGAAGTGTTGCGAGACTTTTGAACCCATTCTAAACTTCATAACTACTAGTCAAAAACGGTTTTTTCAAGTTCCGATAAATTCCAGGCGTCAACCGGAAGAGCCTAAAACAAAATAAGTGACTTATTTTTTCAGAACAAAAATGTTTCCGAAGACTTTTATGGTGAACTCTCTCCTGTAAACTGGCACCTAAATTTTTTTCCTGGTTCTTAAGATTTTATGATTTACATCGGGAGTCTGGTAGTGACCAACGACCACCAATTTTTTTTCTATTAACTTGAAGTATCAAACCTAATTTTGATCTAAGTAGAACTAATTTTACATTAAACTGTCTTCAAATACAGAAATAGAGCAAAAACAAAAAGTTAAATAAACCAAAATGAAAGAATAAGTTAAAAAAAATAAGCATTCGCATTTTCTCTCCTAGGGAGAAAATTATTGTTTTATGAAAAAGAATGATAAAGCAAGTTAATAATAAAAATCCCTTAAGAAGGAGTTCTTTTAAATGGACGGAGCTGATAAAAATTCCAAATGTTGCGAGGTACAAAGAAAATGTGAACAAAAGTTTTCGTTTTTGATGTGAGAGATTTTTCATTATGAAAAACATTTGTTCTTATTTTTGATTTTTTTTAAAGACAATTGGAGTATGTAGCACATCACAAATCATAAGATTTTTTTTCTGAGTCGCGGAAGAGAATTTTCAGCCCCCTTTTTTTAGAGTCCCAGTCACGAAGTTAATTATTTCTCCCTCGATAAATACCGCATCAAAATCTCATTATGGAAACAATCATAATAGAAACATGTAATAAAGACCCATTATTCATGTAGTAGTTATGGAGAACATGCCTTTCGGAAATCATACCTGTGTCGACATGCATAAATTTCTCATACTGAATATGTAAATGTTGCATAATAAAGTATCATTGAATGCAACAGTAATTTGCAGGGGCAGAGTTACAGAATAGGGGGTTTGTTGCAATGCGTTTTTGGGAGCCCTTACAGATGCACAGAACTACGTAAAATATTTCGTAAAATATTTGTCTTCAGGGCTTTTACATTAAATAGAGCCCCGAGAAATTTGCGATGTGGTAAATCCGCCACATGTAATTTTTAAATACAGAAAAAAAACCTTATTCTGTACAAATATAATGCCTTGGAATGGATTACAACGTAACTTGATACACGGAGAATGTTTTTTGCTGCAATCATTTTAGTCTAAGTTTCCAGATGGGAAAGCTGACATCTTGTGTTAATTATTCACCAAAAGTTTTATCATAAATTAATCTTTAAGATGCTTAATTAGATTTTGAATGAAGAGGCTTTATCCATTCATAACTCCGTCATGATCATGACCGTGAATATGAAAGAATTACGACTTTGAAGTCATGGTCAAGTCTTTTAGATGGCGCAGACTTGAACTTTTTTTCTCCCATTTTCCACCCTCTGTTTTGCACTTTTTTAAAATAATAGGGATATTTCCCTGTAATTGGTAATCTGAGTCGTAAGATAATTAAAAGAGAATTATGAACAAGACTTAGAAAAAAAGAGCCTTGTTAGTTATTTTGAAAAAGAAAGACAGGAAAAAGAACTGATGGGTAAAATCTTAATTATAAATTTTCTCAGTATAACATATTTTACATGAGAGACATTTCCAGAGAAGAAATTCAACATAAGGGGACCTTATGTCGAAACTCTACTCTGAACGAGCCCTACCACGTGTTATTTTGTAACAATTTATTTTTGTAAATTTTGGAAAGACATTTATGCTGAAACAGCATCAAACACTGAGTTAAAATTTCTCAAGAAGTGAGTTTTAATGAAAAGGATATCGGTCAACAGTAACTCAATGACTGTATGAGATAAATTTGCCACTGATAATGTATTTAAATACATGCAATTAATTTTATGAGTTACAAAAGGTTAAGACACAAAACGTTTCAACAATTCGGTTCATTTACATCTTAATTAGTTCCTCGTCGTCTTTTCGAAATTTTGTTTCAGTTACTGACGCCACTGTCACAACAAATCACGATTCAAGTAGCCCTTCCTTTTTCCTGATAGCATGTAACAACTATTGCACATTAAAAAGGAAAAGATGTTGTTTTGGCTTAATATTTCCAAAAACGAAGTTTATTGCACTTGAGTGCGAAATTTATATCAGAATATTTGCGACATCCTCAGAGAGTAGATTAATATTTGATATATCTGCTTCTTGATCCTTCAAAAGCAACCAGCACCATGTGTTATCCCTCTTAACCTTGAAACTGTTTGTTTCTTTACTTTTTGGCTCATCTTCGCATCTGTAAACGCTTTCGAAGCGATTTACATGGCTAGGTGCTTCTTCGGGTCGGAACTAACACACGCTCCATGCGATCTTGTGTTGTGAACTTGATTCCTCTCGAGCCAAGTGGACTGCTTCCAAGTTGGAGCGGAAACACTTTTGCATTACAATAAAGAATTATTCAGTTTGTAATGTCAGATGTTTGCTTGGGTAAGTGTCATCAACTGAGTGAAGCTATTCATTTATGATATATGCTTTGTACCACTAAACAGGAATGGCAATCTTTCACAATCTTTTCATACCTTTTTACTATTGTTAGATTGCAATCATGATGTCTCCTTCCGTTTTAATTTTAACTATTTTTTCGAAAATAAAATTGTCTTTGTCAAAGTTACTAATACTTTATCCAAAAAAAAAAAGAGAGAGAGAGAGAAGAAATTATGATGAAAGTAAGGTCGTATTTAAAAAATGGGTTTTCAGGGTTTAAACCCCCTTCGAAATTTTTCAAAACTCTTTCAAAAATGCTTTTCAGAAACTTTCTTTGATGAAAACATTATCATTACTGTTTTATTTTTCAATTCTCATTGCAAAATGAAATTATTATTATAAAAGAATTGTAAAAACTCAGTGCTTTATCTACAGCATTTACTTGTATTGTAATTGTTACGAACTTCATTTCAAACAAAACATTAAAGCGTTTTCTTTCAAATTTTTAATTCATGACTCTAACAAAAATATAAAAATTCTTTGAAAGTGCCAATTTCTACGATTATATTTTTCCTCTTTCTTTTTCTTTTTTTTTCGGCGGGGGGCGGGGGGGGGGGGTGAGGATTTAAACATAGGAATGTAATAAGTGCTACTGCGATGAAGAGTATATGAGTAAACGCATCTATTATTTTGTGTTGTTTTAAAGACTTATCAATACTTATACACTTTCCGATTTGATGTTAATTCACAGTTTATAATTCATTAATTGTCCCACTAAAAGTGTCAGTTTTCATTTTTCCCACCAATAGGAAAATAATAAAATATTTGAAAAGACAATATCTCGAAAAAAAATCTCATCAGGCACTTTGTTACAAAACGAAAATGTCTTTATCTTAACGAGGAAAACAGTTTTATACTAAAAAAAAAAAAAAAAAAAAAAAAAAGATGAAGAGAAGATTTATCCTCATTCTCATCCCTGCTCACCTTCTTCACGCTTGCTATGGCGAAGTAATCATTCCCTATTTTCTCTTCAGTCTGTCATTTTCATTTAATCGTTTCATGTGGGACGCTTCCTTGTCCTAAACACTATTTCCTGAGCAATTACTATCTCGGGCTAGCATTATTCGTCCCTAATACCAAATTCTTTAAACTATGTGCATTAAACGTTGGTAGTTCATTCATTTAATTTTCAAGCACAAAGGTATTTATTCGTTAAAAAGATTCAATTATTTCTAAACTGTACTATATACTAAAGATTGAAAGTGCTGGAACCAAAGATTCAAAATAGGAAAAAAATTATCATTATTTTTTGTTATTATTATTATTATATTTATTATTATTATTATTATTATTATTATAGTTTTTGTTATTATAGTGTTGTTTTTATAATTGTTGTTATTATTATTATTATATTTATTATTACTATTATTATTATTATAGTTTTTGTTATTATAGTGTTGTTTTTATAATTGTTGTTATTATTGTTATCTTTTATTATTAGTTAGGTTAATGTTTTCCCTATCAAGGTTTGCAACCAGATCTTAAAACATTTTTTTAAACATTATTTCCCTACTTATTTATTTATTATAATGGGGTCGTTTCCGAACTTTTAAAAGTATTTTTTTCGGAAAAAAATGCTTAAAAACATAGGATTTGAAAATTTTTTAAACAATTTGACAAATTTTAATATTAAAAAAAAGTGTTTTAATCGGTGCGCATATTCACTTTCCCTTTTTACTCTTCTGCACTTGACATCACAAATTATGAAACGCAATTCATTGATGCCATTAGCGCAGAACGTAATATTTAATTCGCTTCTTTACTCACATGTACTGGCAACGATAAAGTTGACAGCAAGCGTAGAGCGCAATATTTAACTCGCTTCTGAATTATCATAACCTGGAAACGCGGTAGGCAGCAAGCGTAAAACAGCTCGCCAACGGACTGAGCGCCAAAGTTCATCACTTGTGACGCCTAAAGACCACGCTTTATTTAAAAAATCGGACATTTTAAAAAGTAATTAAAAATAAAACGTTTTGAAAATTAAAAATTTTCCTCGATCCACGTTTTTTTTTTTTTTTTTTTTTGTTCATTCTATCAACTTCCGAGACTAAAAGTAGTACTTTTGACTGATAGAAACAACCCCATCACAATTATTATTTTCGTTTTTTTTTTTTTTTTTTTTTTGAATTTCTATTCCTACAACTGATTACTTGATTATTTTGTGATTGTAAAGGGCTGTAACTTTGAATGAATCTCAGTCTACTTTTTCATATTTTTTATTCATACCAAATCTTGTTCAAAAACAACGCTATTAAATCGTAATACTTTAAAATTCATTCCTCAATAGAGAGACCAGCCATCAAAAGGGAAAAAAATCTATGCATTAAGAAATTTGCGCGTAATTGAAGTGTTAGTAAATAAATATGCTGCTCAGAAAATTGAAATTGCTTTGAAAAACCAAAGTTATTTTAAAGCAGACCAAATTAAAAACCTTTTTAACACGCTTTTATTAGCTTCACCTGTATGTATGTATGTATGTATGTATATATCTTGTAACGGAATCTTGCAGCTCAAATTTCGCCCACTTCCTGCGATCATATTCTTCTGAAATTTGGCACGCGACCTCAGACCAGATGACAATGCAATATTCTATAGTCAAATTAATTAATTAACTCTTTTAATTGTTAGTTTCCTCCAATTTTAATCAATATTTTGGCATAAATCCAACAATGTGAAAAAGGAAAAATTTAAAAAAATACATTAAAAAATGCTCGCAAAAATTATTTAAAAATATCAACAAAAACCATTAATTTTTCTGTATCAGACAAAATTTGTTCCAATGTTCCAAGGTAATTAGAACATGAAATATAATTGTTTTTAACTAATTTCATGCCAAAATTTAGGTGAGCCTTCAATTGGAAATTCATTGCTGATCAGACCATTGTTGAACAAAACTTTTATTCAAATGCATCTCAAATTTTCAAAGTAATATAAATATGATTTCCGCAAACATACATCGATGACTCACAGTAGCTTCCCATCGGGATGCCCTTGTCTTAACTAAGACTTTTACGAAAAGAAGTAATTGCAATTTTGCCTGATAATTCTCCAACATAAGACTAAAAAACAGAAAAATAAAATATTAGTTTAAAAAACTAAAAAAACACGCTTTCGTAGCAAAAGGAACTAAAAAGTGAAAAATAATCTTTGGATGATAGTAGTTGACCAATCACTTAATTTTAATATAATACAAAAAAGCGTGGGGGGCTTCTTATCAGTTGTCTTGAATTTCTTCCATTTGTTGTCCAAGCAAAAATGCAAATAGACAGCACCCCACGCTTTTTTGTATTACATTAAAATTAAGTGATTGGTCAACTACTATCATCCAAAGATTATTTTTCACTTTTTAGTTCCTTTTGCTACGAAAGCGTGTTTTTTTAGTTTTTTAAACTAATATTTTATTTCAATGAATTCATTAAAGTTGTCCTGGTTACATAAGAAAAAAGTGATCTTCTGTCCATGAATCGTTTGTCACTCCAACCTTTTGGTTATGGATATTATGTCCGCTAGATCTTTTGTCTGTAGGACTATGAAATAATGAATCTTCTCTCCGTGGTTCTGGATCTCCGTGGATCCTGGTTTCCCGGATCTGACTCGCTGTCTACCAATCACAAACCGAATAAAAAGCATGGCAAAGAGAAACCAAAAAGCAATCTTGATTGTTTGAAATTCTCAAAAATCATTGACTCAATATTTTAAAAGGCATAATTGCTCTTTATATCTTTCTCTTCTTCAAAAACACTCTCAAGACAGTCCATAGTAATCACACTCAGAAATCAGCAACGGAATGTCAGATTGGAATTCCCATATCATCATTCTTGGAACCTCAAAAAGAAGGTTTCTATATCATACGTCCTACTTAGTTACATAACGTATTTGGTCACCATTTTTGAAATTCAAAGGCATCTATATATATAGATCGTAAAGTGCAAAATACTTAGATCCATATCTTTCAGAACTCCTTTATCAACCTCTTCCTGCTCAATCCAGTTTTGGCTAGTCCAACCTGTTGAAGTTTCAAACGGACTGATATTTGTTAAAATAGAGCATGTCTAAACAAACCAAGTTTTATCACGCGGAATCTCTGATAAGCATTTTAAAGTGCGGATCTAAATATTTATTTTTTTAGTAACATATCAATATTTTCAATCAGGAAATTAGGGAGGTGATGAATAAGTTCCTAACGCCTGACGTGAAACATTAAAATTAGCTAAAGATACTAAGTCTAATGCTTGAATCGAAATAGTTTCTGGAATTGAAGACGACTAACTCAAACTTTACCAGAAGATCGCAAAAAAAAGGGGGTGGGGGGAATAAATCTTAGCACAAAATATAAAAATTTTTACTTTTTGAACTCGCTCAATGTATTAAAATGGAACAGTCACGAAGAAATAACAATAATAAAAATTTGAGACGTACTTCAGTTTTCAGATGGCTTGCTGAATCTTCCTGCATCTAATGCAAGCAATCTTTTGATATCTATAGAAAAATTTGCGAATTCAACTATAAACTTGAAATAACAAGTTCTTACTGGTTATGGCATTATTATTTGATTAATTTTCTATTTTGACAAGTAGCTACTAATATTGTCAGAATGGTGTAAAAGCTCAATTGCGTAAGCAATCAGCAAATTAGATTTCAGTAATCTCGATTCGTAGAAAAATAACAGCTTGGAGAATCAATTAGTCATTGAAAGGGAATCTAAACACTGAATTTTTTTTTAATGTAATATTCTAAAAGACCATATTATTATGTATTTAACACATCAAATTCTTTACTGCGTCTTTACATTATCATTCTATCGAGTATAATAAACAAAACTAAAAATGAATTGAAAATTAATAAAAATAAAAAGCGGAAAAAAATTGAATTATAATGTCAAAAATGATAATGAAAAAAAAAGACAATGATGAAGACATCTTTTTTTTTGTTAGAAAAACTCATTTGGTTTGCCGCATATAAATCATCATTCTCTCTTTTCTTGTCATTTTTGAACAGTTACTGATCTTTTCATTTGTATGCATGTTGTACACAGATTAAACAATTTGATACATAACAGTTTTAAAATACTTTGCTACTGTACAAATCGCGTTTCGTTTAACATGAAAACTAGTATCACGTGCACGTATAGGAATTCTAGATGGCACATCAGTGTATATAGTAATATGCGCAGTTTACTGCATGTTTAGAGCTAAGAAACATAGACTTATTACTCTGCTCAATTTCAGTAGAAAGCTCATTCGCCGAACTGTTATTTTTTTCTCTTTTCAGATTTTTCCTTTCCCTTGTATTACGCTATACTTTTGAAATTTCATTGGATCATCGAATGATAAAAACTGTCCTGCCTCAACTTTGTCAACGACCACCTCAAATCATCGTTAGCTGTCAAACTACATAATCTTCCAAATCGGGTCACGATGCCTAGTCCTGAACAGTCTGGTCCAGAAAATGCTAAAAGTAAGAATGGACATCTACCGGCGAATGGCGAAACGCCATCTTCAGTGTGCATTTCCAAGAGAACCAACACAGAAGTGGACATATCCAGTACGTCTTCTGATGAAAGTTCGGAGAGGGACAGTGGAGAAAGAGGACAATGGAGTGGAAAATTAGATTTCCTCATCAGCGTCATCAATTATGCGGTTGGATTGGGGAATGTGTGGAGATTTCCCTATTTGTGCTATGAGAATGGTGGAGGTAAGCCTTATGTCTTTTATAATAAAATCAAACATAAATTGAAATTTACGTTTGAAAATGTTTTTGGTCGTTACTACTATGAGCATCATACTAATGAAACCAAGTCAACTCTTATTCTTGCTTGCTCTTTACATCGAAAATAGGCTAAGTTAAGCAAAAGATTATACAGTAAAACCTGTAAAGTTGACCACCTTTGTAAGCTGACCACCTGTCTAATTTGACCTCTATTTTCGGGCACACAGTTACTCTATACCATATAATTCAACCTCTATAAGTTGACCACCTGTTTAAGTTGACTACTAACGTAGTGCACCACAAGTGGTGAATTTACGCAGGTTTCACTGCAACTTTTTATTGCATCTTTATTATACCAAATAATGAAAAATGTGTTTTATTTTTAGGCGCTTTCTTGTTCCCTTATTTGATATGCTTGGTTTTACTTGCTGGACCTTCTTTTGTGATGGAAGTATCTATGGGACAGTATTTAAGTTTAGGAGGCATTGGAGTTTGGAATTTAGTTCCTATTTTCAAAGGTAAGGTATATTAAGGCGTGGTAACTTTTTCAATACTCTTTTAATTAAGGATCTATAATTTGATTTATATTCAAATATTCAATAATACAACGCTCCGTTTTTGTTCATTCCGTTAAATTCTTTCTAAGCATCAGTTCACGTGCGATATAAGGAATGTACTTATCATATGTTTTGTTCTTTTCCAGTTCTTAGATTTATGGAGTTGTGTACTGTTCTATGATTTGCTTACATTCTTAAATTTCTCCTCGTCTCAAAACAAGCAATAAAAGTGATAGTATGCTTAAAGTGAATGAGTATAATGAAAATAAATTTTTATTCGCAATAAATCCATCAAGTAACACGTTTTTTACTGTTTATCAAAGCGGTATTTCACATACAGGATTCACTCCTGATAGGTATTACAAAAATGTCATATTAGCATAGAATGAAAAGTGCAGCGCATTCTTTGATTAAAATAGCGGAAAAAAAAATGTGAGAGCAATACTTTACATTTTATAGAAGTGTCCAATAAAATTGCTTTATGATTGACGAGGGTAAAAATAAAAATATATTTTTTTCCGAAGGAGAAACCCCTATTAAACCCAGTCTCCAACAAGCTACGTCCCTATCCCAAAACCCAAGTTTTGATTTTTTTTTAGACACGTATCTTTTTGAAATGATTACTTTTATCTTTGCGCTGGCAAAGCTTTGTTAATTATTATATTCTTTATATAATTATCACTAACGACTTAGCAATACCGTAGAAATTTTCGTTCCGATCTAAACTTATCATTGTCTTTGTAGGTATTGGATATGCATCGATGACAATTGTTGCTTTATATAACATCTACTTTATCGTAATTGTGTCGTGGATCTGCTTTTACTTCGTATCTTCTTTTTCTTCTCTGCTTCCGTGGCAACATTGTGACAGTTACTGGAACAGCGAAAATTGCCAAGACATCCGTCTTCAAGACAGTAACTTGACCAACGTGAACTTGACGTCCACTAACAGAGAAAGTTCTTCTGTTGTCGAATTCTGGGAGTTAGTATTTTTTTTTTCGTTAAATTGTAATTAAAACCTATGCATTTCTTTTTCTCGTTGCTCTGTAAATTACTCTTAAAACAGTTAAAACTCTATAATTCTGACCATCTAAGCAATTCTCAAAACAGCATATTTTCTCCATAACTGGTTGTTTTCTATAAAGACACTTATAAGATCTTCATATTCAATGCTTTTCTATTTCCTTCTTTGTTTTCAGCTTGTTTCTTCTTCCCAAGGTGTGTATAATGTTTGAATAATATTGTCTCAGTGCGAAAGTTGTGTAACTTATTTTTCCCTTGTTTATTCTCCTTTTTTTTTTCTTTTTCGCGTTCTTTTTTTTTTCTTTTTAGACTTCCTTCCATACTATTTTTAATTTATCTGCATGATTTCTACTTCTTAGTACATATATGCTCAATAATACTAGTTCTACATAGATAACATATAAGGAACCTCCCAATCCTCGCCAACATTTATGCTGGCCAATAAGCACAAATGTGTCCTTATGCTTTTAGCCAAAGTTAATTTGGGAGAATTTGAGAACATTTCATGCCAAAAGCCTGAAAACAGAGCTATCTAATAGAGTATTAGTAAGGTGCACATCTGCATGACGAGTAAAAATTTCAATATGCATATTTCGGATTAATCCAAGTAAATGACGTCTTTCAGTCCAAGTAAATGAAGCCATGCATTTTTTCCCGGAATTGGTTATATTGTGCGTATTTAAGAAGTTCTTAATCACCTTTTTCAAGTCACAAAATAGTTTCGTAATCTCGAAAGCCATTTGAAGCCATTTTTACTTCTGGTCTTAAACTATTTTACTTAGCAAATAATGGGGTCGTTTCCGAAATTTTAAAAGTATTTTTTTCTGAAAGAGCATGATTAAAAACATAGGATCTGATCATTTTTTAAATAATTTGTTTAAGTTTAGTATTTTTAAAAAATTACTTAAATTGGCGTGCTTTCAATGTTTATGCTTCTGTCCGATGACTATCACAAATAATGAAATGCCATTCTGTGTTGCCATTCACGGAGCAAAATATTTAATTCCCATCTTTACTCACGTGTATTGGCAACGATATGTTTGATAGCAAGCGTAAAGAGCAATTTTAATTCGCTTCTTGATTATCATAACGTGGAATCGCTGTAGAAAGATGCGGCAAAGTGCATCATTTGTAACGTCATCAAAACCACGCCATGTTTCAAAAATCGGACATTTTAAAAAATTAATTAAAAAATAACTGTTGGGAAAATGAAAGTATTTTCTGAGTCCATGTTATTTTTTTTTTCTTATTCTATCCATTTCAGTGATAAAAAGTACTACTTTTGACTGAAGGAAACAGCCCCATTGCACTCAAAAATGAAAATTTTTTGAACTTTCTATTGGACACAATTATGTACCAGATATAATCCATGCCTGATCTATAAAGACAGGGGTTTTCAAACTGGATGACGTGGCACCCTGGGGTGCCGCAATAATTGCGAGGGATGCCGCGGAACAAAACGGTGAAGGAAACAATCCCATTGTTCAACAACCAGAGTCTTTCAGGAAAATATTGATGTACTTTCTCCTATTGCAATTGTCCTCATCTCTCGATTCTTTCTTAATCTTTGTTACTCTTTACTTATTACAGGAGGCGAGTTTTAGGCATAACGTCCGGTATTGAAACATTAGGAGCACTACGTTGGGAACTTGCCCTATACCTTGTTGCAGCTTGGATTTTTACATACTTCATCATATGGAGAGGGCTTCACCAGAGTGGAAAGGTGTGTAAAATGCGATCTAGTTGAGAGTTTCAGACATTAGGGATTAACTATTTTGGTATTAAAAAGATTTCTCCAACTATGCTTTGTACGAAGCTCTGATATACTTTTAAGGAAAAATAAACCATTTTCCCCTGTTTTTGTCAACAGATCATCTACGTAACGGCCCTCTTTCCATACGTTATATTAACCGTGCTTTTGATTCGTGGAGTAACATTGGAAGGCGCTATGGATGGAATTCTTTTCTATATTACACCTGAATGGGAAAAACTACGTGAACCAAAAGTAAGATATTAATTTTCTTAATGAATTTTGCTGTTGTAAGTACTTCTTGACACGTTGTTTCAAGGACTTTTTTGAAAATTAATTGCATAGTTAATTTGTATTTAAGTTTTGAGCTTTTGTAGCTTCATTGCAGGGATCTAAACCTGATGTTCAATAGGACATGAAAAATGTTTTCCTACATCTAAGGATTATTTCTCTAAGCTTGTTCGCACAAAAAAGTATGAAATAAAATATGTGTCAGATTTCTTGATTACAACACTCAAAAATTGCACTTAATCTTAATATTTTTATATTTAGGTTAATTCTAAAGCAGTCAACAAGAATTAAACTAAAAGTTTTTGTACAGAACTGAATACCACCTACTTCACTCCCAAATTTTGTAAATAAAATTTTTCACGCAAATTATAAACATTTTAAGATTAACTGCAAATTTTGACTGTTGTAATTTTAAAATCATATTGTTTATTTTGTTTCATACTTTTTTGTCCGAATCAAGGTTTTTAAAATAGTCTTTAGACTCAGAAAACTTTTTTTTAAATATTTGATTTTGAAGTTTTTTCGTTTTGAAATTTATTTGAAGCGAAACTTTTTGGAATGTAAAATATATTTACCTGTTACTTATCCTCATCAATATAGATATATTTATGAGGATGGATATATATATATATATATATATATATATATATATGTGAAACTACATATTATACACACACACATATATATATATATATATATATATATATATATATATATATATATATATATATATATATATATATATATATATATTATATATCTGTGTGTGTGTGTATGAAGCGTGTATAAATAAATAAAAGTACATATGAATATACTTATTTTTTTTTCCCGTTAGCAAACAAGTTTAAAATACTCTCAGTTTAATACAGAATGTAGTTTTTTTTTTTTTGATGGAGGCGCGATTTCGACACTTTTATTGGGGTTGCTTTTTTGTTGAATTGAACATTTCCTGGATGTTGAGTATTGCGATATTTGTTGCATAGGTACAGAATAATTACAGTAAAAGAAAATATTTTCTTAGGTTTGGGTGGCTGCAGGAACTCAAGTCTTTTTTACGTTTGGAATTGGGTTTGGATCCGTTATAAATCTTGGAAGCTACAATAAATTTCATCATAATTTTTACAGGTAAGTCAATTTTCAACATTTTTTAAATAAGGGGGTAAAATGCGTATTACTTATCTAAAGACAAATTTACCTAGTCCTGTACCCACTCCTTCTGTTTTTTCAGCGTTTATGAATTTTTTGCCTTTTTATACGTATTATTTCATCGTAAATAATACAAATAGTTCGTGCATGTGGCATAAACAGGGTGCGTACAGTTTCTATAAATATATTTGTGCTTAGTAGTAATGTACTAAAAAAAGTTGGAAAATAGTTAGTTTTTAGTATTTCTTACTTTTTTTCTTACTCTTCTACTTCTTTTTTTTTTTAAATAAATTATTTAAGGGAGCAGTTGTTAAAAAATGATCAAAGTTTTAGAAATGTAACTGCGTAAAAATTACATTTAATACCTAAGGTTTTCTCTATGTACTATCAGTTTATGGTGTCTTTTTTTTTTTAAGTTATAAGGCTTCACTCCTTACTCGCGTCGTTCAACAACCTATCGGTTTTGCTGCGTTGGATCTTGGATATACTGCTTCCCTTTTACAATGGCTTTTAAGAAAATGATTTTATTTGAACAAAACTTTTTTATGAGACAGTTAGAGCCAGTATTTTTTGTTCCGTCTTTCATTTTTCTTCTCATTTAAAGTCCCCCCCCCTTTTTTTGGCAACGAGTCAGATAGTTCATAAGATTTTTTATCCGTACGCACCCTCATAAACGCAATCGTTAGGGATTTGAGGCCACGATATTATAAAGCATTAAATGAATCGAACATAAAAATGGCATACCTGAAAAGTAGACAAAAGGCAGCGTATATTTTCTGTTGTATATGTTGGGCGTTACAAATTTCTGGTCTTACTTCCAAAAAGATGCTTAAAAAAAGTGTTCTTTACATATCAGTGATAAAACCTTCATTTGTTGATTGCAACGTTTTAGTTTTTTGTTGAGACATTCAACTATTTAAGAAAAAAATAGATATTTCACAGTCAATGCCCCCCTTCCTTTTTATTCCTTCGAATTAAATGTTTAACATTTTGCTGCAGAATGGGTTCACAAAATCTATCATAAGAAAAATAGAGATTTCAGCGCTTATTAAAAAGGGATAAATAAAACTAATCATTCACGGTTACAAATACCGTCACTTGAATAGAAGCTTTATAATTTTCAAAGTAAAAATTACTAAAACCCATAAGTGTTAACGCTATAAAAAAAATCACTTATCTCAAGTTTATTCATTATTAATCTATTTGAAATTGAGAACGAAAGTCAACTTTCCAAAAATGTTTCTGATTCGTGTCTAAATGTAAAAAAGAATAAATTCTTGAGTAAAATGCTAAGAACTTAGATTCAGTGCTAAAAACTAAAGCTTTACTCATCTGTAAAAAAAGATAACTGTATAATCAAAAACCTAAATGACACCACTTACTTCTGAGTAAAATTTTTGCATACAAGTCAAATAATGTTAAATTGCGGAATAAGATCGCCAAGTTTAGTAAAAAGTTTGGTAAAAAAATAATCAACCAATACTGTTACACACAAGCCCAATAAGTAAAACTTATTATTAAACTGCATTCAAACGCTTTATAATTCAATAAATTTCATGAATTATTTAACGTTTGGTAAATCTAACTGGAGTATTCAATGTAATAAAAAATTGATTTTCTTTCGCACTCAAAACAGTTTTGAAAAATAGAAATTATAAAAAGCAGCAAATATAGTGAAGATTGTTCTCAGAATAATTCATGGTTCTTTAGCAGTTGACCAAGAGATACACCTTTTTTTTTTTTTTTGCATTAAAGAAAAGAATATGTTTTGTTACTTTGAAAGATTAATTTTTATGACATTTCCTGTACATAATTGCTGGAAAACAATTTAATGTGAATAATTGAAACCTGCAATTTAAAATCATGTAACACATCTGAATTACTATGAAGTTCGTTCTATTGCTATCAGGTTCTGCAGAGCTCCCTTGGCAACTTCGTGGAACAAACAGTCGGTTATATTCTAAACGGGCCCTTAACAGCAAGATCAGGTAATTTATCAGCTGCTGTTGCAAAGTGGATATTGAAAAAGAAAATTTTTTTTAATAGTAATAGTTCAATATTTTTCGGTTTTGTCCATTTGAGACTTCAAAACCTATTTGCATACGTCATATTTAAAATAAAAAAAAAACAGTTTAATAATCTAAATCAAAGAATACCTGATTGGAAAAATTTTGTATCGATGATACGAACTCTGAACACATATTCCCATCTATTGGTTGTTAAGACATAATGGAACTTTCCCATTATTTGCTTGTTCTTCTTTTCCCAATCATACGAACAACTGACAAAACTTTCTTAATCAAATTTTAAGAATAAAACTTAAAATAAAATAAACTTAAAAATATTAAAATCACTTTTTAAAAAAATCATGAAATTTTTAACAAAAATTTTTTAACTTTGTCTCATAATTGATGTAAAATTTGTATTTATTACAGAAAGTTTAATGTTTTATTTTTTAATGTAAGTGATAAAAAGTGGTGTTACTTTTTTTCCATTGCATAAATATGCTTTCATTTTGTCATGAAATAAATTTTTTCCATGATGAATGTCTTTAACATTTAATTTCTATTAATAGAGACCAGCTCTTAAACAATATTATTTCTTGCTGCTAAATGTTTTTTCACAGCAAATTAAACATTCTGGATACCATATTAACCTTCTTCCTGAAAGAAAGATAGCTGATAATTTTTACCATGGCTGAACCTCAAAACAATCCGGAAAATATTTGCTGGGAATTTTTTACACAATTTATCTTTCGAAGCATATTTAATTTTAGACTCAGAAATGTCCAACCAGCTCAAATTTTCTTCCCAATATGGTTTTTAAATGCTAAAATAAAATAATTTTGAAACATTTTTACTGAGATTGGAAATTTTGAATAAAAAAACTGAATTTGACATTCACATTCATGATGAACTCTAGGTATGCCAATTAGTTGATTATTACTGTTTACAAATTGTGCCCTAAGTTGAGCTAGAATTGGTGTCAAGACTCACATTATTGAATTTTACCTGAAACATTGCATCAGTTTCAAAATCTACGTGAAAAAATG
Source organism: Uloborus diversus (assembly GCF_026930045.1). Taxonomy (NCBI): domain Eukaryota; kingdom Metazoa; phylum Arthropoda; class Arachnida; order Araneae; family Uloboridae; genus Uloborus; species Uloborus diversus. Next base: position 150,279,228 of record NC_072731.1, on the reverse strand, counting down.
CACACGGCTATCTTCCATTTTGCTATGTACAGATTTGACCGGTTGTGAAATTTGAGAACATTGCTCAGATAACATTTTACGCAAAATATATACCAAGTGCATAAAAAGAAGTGAATATATTTTTTAATGAATAAAATTAGAAAAGATACTTAAAAATACAGAAAAAAATTAGTTTTAATTGCAGATTTTGATTCAATATTTTTCCAAAGAATTTTCATTTCCTTCAAGGTATCCCAAATGTGATAAGTTCAAATTAGTTGATGTATGGTTTTATAAAGGGTTTGCTTGATTTTAAAACAGAAGAAAATTTACTGCTGAACAAATTATTTTATCCCTTTTGTTTAATGTTGAGTTTAGTAATACTTGTTTCACTCATGACACTGGTTCTTGACTTGTTCTTCAGGGGTTCATTTTGTTTAACTAAAACAGAAAAAATAATAATTAGTACAGTGCAGCTTATAATGAAAAAGAAGTCCCAAAAATAGCAAAACATTTTTTCGTGATATTATATAAGTATAACACATGAAAAGTCGTACGTCATATCAATTCTTGAAAAAACTAGAAGAATTTGCTCTCCAAGAAACATGATAATGAAAAACTTTTAAGAATTACAATAATTGGACCTGCCTCAAAAAGTATTGGAACGCTAATGAGTTGGCAGTCAACTTGAATTTTGGCACAAGAAAAAATATGTCTTTTAGTTGTCTCAATCTGCTCAAGTACTTAAGGAAAGTAACACATAAAACAAACTTGAGCAAACCAGAAAAATAAGAGTAGATGGAAATAAATGAATCAGACTTTTTTTAGATTTATTATCTTCGAACTAAAATTATTTCCAAACGGATTCAAAAAGATGCAAATTTCTTTCAAGCAAAGTAAAATTTGTTAATGCGGAAAAGAGAAAAATCATTATCTTAGGAGAAGAAAGAAAGAGCGCGGAAAAACATGTCCCCAGTGAATTAGATTAACAGTGTTGAAAAAATAAAGAAAAAAAACCTTAGTCACATGAAAACATAATTGAAATGAACTTTCAAGACTGAAACAGAAGTAGTTTCTAATAGAATGTTGGCTTTTCAATCCTTTACTTTGGTAATTCTTTACATAAAACTGAAATCGTGAATAAAACGGAAAACGTTTTAGTTATTTTGAATTGCTATGTACTGACAGTGTTTCTCAAATATTTTCACTCCTTTTAAACGTTAACTTAATGTCCCTTTCTTTTATAGTTTATGCTGTCTTACGATCCTGTTACAAGTATTCAATTTTACTAACTCTTTTGAGCTAACTTCACTTAAAAAAACTAAAATTTCAAAATTATGTTAGGAATCAGAAAACCTCATCGTCTATTTTGTAACGAACCCTTCTTTATCTCTTGTTAACAACAAAAGGCAAGAGTTTTTCAAATAATAAGTAATATTAAACTCTTCTTGCTACGTATAGTTTATAATTCATTTAATGTTTCTAATTTCTGGCATTTTTGACTTTCATTAAACTAATAAATTAAGTGTTGATTAACAATTAAATTTTTCGTTCATCTTCATTTTTTTAACCTTTTCCTTTCTCGCTCTCACACGTTTCACTAACATATAACAAAATTACAAGAATATGAGTTTTAAAATATTTGAACTATAAATGAAACAAAATGTTTTGAGCCTTAAAGCTTCAGATCAAAACGTTAAATTTTCTTCTTGCACTGTGTTTAAATTCTAGATTTTATCATCCTTTAATCCATCCCTAACATTCTCTTCGGAGAGATAGCGCCTTATTTGAGAACCACTGTACCTAAATGCCGAGGCTTGGTAAACCACGGGTTCTTGATTCGTTACATTTACGCTTTCGAAAGATCTCAGTGTACAAAATATTTTCATTTCTATTTCATGTTTATTTATAGAGATTCTATCATACTATGCATTGTGAATCCCATGACCAGTATTCTCGCAGGATTTGTAATATTTTCAGTGCTTGGTTACATGGCACACATTCAAGACATTCAGGTGTCTGAAGTAGTGAAATCTGGTGAGTATTTATAGCTATTATTTTACGGCAGTTTTAACAATGCTTGTGGTAAGTATTTAAACATTTCTTTGTACTTTGCTGTAAGTTTCGACACAGATGGATTTCTATTTCTGAATAGCAGTATTTCAGTACGGTATTATCTTTTATCCTCCTCGGACCTGAGACTAGGAAAAAATGTATGATGTTACACCAGTGGCGTTGCTACAGGGGGGAGGGAGTGTCCGACTCGGGTGTCACGCGTCTGGGGGGGGGTGACACCCAAAGTGGAATTGCAATTTTTTGAAAAATATGAAGCTAAAATGTATTTTTAAGACGAGAAATTTTAAAATTACCCTCACTGTTATTTTTCTTTTGTACGTTAGCCACTCAAAATTTCATTATAATTTAAATATAGTTGTTTCTGGAAATTGTATAAATTTCATCTTTTCATGTTCACATACAATTTTATTCATATATTTATTTGCCCTTTTTTTGCGTTTGTGGGGGTGGGGTTTCTGATTTTAATGAAAAAACACATTTGAAAAGATTTAATTGCTTAAATAGAAATATTTTGCTGTAGAGCACATTCATTTAAATGGATGTTGAGGTCAGAATCAAGAACATCGTAATGTTAAAATTGAGCTAAAGAATCTGCTCAAAAATCTTTATGTGAATTTCAATAGAATTTTTTGTTTAGAACCATACTAATAAGAAACTGATTGTTAGAGTGTATTACAATCATTAATGTTTCCATCACTCAAATCCTGAATAATGATATCAATTAGAGTTCTTGACTTGACTGAAAACACTTTTAAAATTGTCGATCCTCTAAAGAAATGAGAAACATTAACAGTTGCGTTAAAATTGTTTAGTGCATTAAACTCTTTTAAATATCTTAGTTTTACAAAAAGAAAGGTGATAAACCTAGCAAAGCATTTAACTCTAAGCGAATATCGTGAATATAAACGAAGAAAATCCATAACCATGCTTGATAAGTTGAGATCCAACATCCATTTGAGCGGATGCTTCCGACAGCAAATTAATTTTACGATTCTCCTTTTATGGTGTATTCTTCATTTATATCATAAGAAAATAGGCCAAATTGCTATAACTGTCTTGCAAAAATAATGAAACATAACGAACAGAATGAAAAGACGAAAACTTTTTTGCAGGAAAGTGAAATCTCAGACTGACTAAATCACTGCACCATACTGTAAAGTAAATAAAATGTCACTGAGAGATCGCTGACGCTAAAATGTGACCTCTGAATCATCTACTTTTAAACTACTGAAGTTCTTGTGAGCTACAACCCACTCTGTTGCAATAACTACAATATCCATCTTAGTAGAAGAGAGATCTCAAGAAGTTAAATTAATATTGAAAGAAAAACTAATCTATTAGCAAGTACTTTGGGATAGTTGAATTCACAAGCACACATCCATAAAATTAAAAAAGAAATGAGAAAATTATTTTTATCTTTTCTAAAAACCATATAAATTCAGCTTTTAAAGAAGTGATTTTAACATGGATAGAAGATTCCAAAAATATCTAATACTTATGCATAAGTTTAAGCAAGTAAGATATATAAAACAATAATTTGGAAAAAAAGCTTGAGTAAAAACTTGTACTATGTACAGAAAAATTTTTTGATGTTGATTTTTCAAATACGTTACTAGACACTGCTATCTAAACATACTGTTTGAATAACTAATAGAATTTTTGCCAGCATATAACTTTATAAACAATGCGAAACTTACCATGGAAAAGGAGGACTGATTAAACGTTGTGCTAACGTTTGAAAATGAAGCTAACTAATGGTTTAAAAAACCGAAGGTAAACATATTTCTTGCCTACTAACTGCCTTATAAAATAACCATTCTGTGTGAGAAACTTATGAATTTTCAATGTCTATGCATAAAGTATTATGAGGCCTCTAGTATATTACTCGTACATTGAATTATACAACATACCGTACTTATTTATGGATAGAAGTGCGAATTTTAGTAACAATTCTAAAAAAGCTTTACAACTGGAGGACGAAGCTTCCTAAAAATAAAATTGGTTAAAACGTATGTGAGATCATCTATGTCTCAAATGCCGATCTTTTGTCAAGGATTACAAGCTGAAAATTGCAAAAGATTTTCTTCAATTCTAGTCAGTTCAAGAATATGCTAATGAGAAGAACTGGAATGTCACCTATGGTTTGGGATTTTAAAAACGTAATTAACGTATTTCTGTTGAATGAATAAATACATTTATTTTCAAAAATATTGTTTTTTATTTATTGAGCAGTAAAATAAATGCGTCATTTGAGGCATTAAATACACTATATGACCAAAAGTATTGAGCCATTTTTACGATACAAATTTTTAAGGATTTCTCAAGAAGTAAGAGACCAATTGCTTTGTAACTTTTGTCACATAAAAAGTATGCTACAGCTATCATTTTCCAACAAAAGTTATATAACCCTTGAGTTCCGGGAATCAGTAACAAATTGAGGGAAACAAAAATGTTTTTTGATCATCATTCATCGTAAATAGCTGAGAAAAAGCTGTACATTTCAGAAATTAGTTGGCTTGCTATGTACAATTATTTTAAACACTTTAGAGAAAGTATCAGTGATATTCATGAAGATATGAGCATTTCGTTGGAAACTACGAATTTTTTTGGAAGGCTTTTGGCCCATAAAACGCGAAGTTTTCCGTCAAAACGTACCAAACTTTCACAAAACTTGACAGCATACAAGAGAAGTATAATACTAAAATTTTAAATTAAAATGTTGAAAATTTGATAAAATATGGACATTCGAAGCAATTAATTTTATCACTGTGCATGCGAAAAAGATAACAATTTATAAATTTTATAATCCAAAACCCAAATAGGTTTCTCAACTCATGATAAAATCCAGGTTGAATATCTTAAAAAATAAGTAAGTTATCACGATCTAATGAACCGAATTTGAATAACTCTTGGATAGACGACGAATCATGAGGGATCATTCGCAAATTATCTGCTTTTATTATGAATCACGCTGAACGATTGCAAGCAAATATTGCAAACTTGCGAACGACACCACGATTCGTCGCCTATCCAAGAGTTATTGAAATTCGGCTCTTGAGATAACTTTCTGAATTTTTAACATATTCAACTGGAATTGCATCATGGGCTGGGGAATCTAGTTGTGTTTTAGATTACAGAAGTTATAAATTGCTTTAATTGCTTTAAATCTCCATATTTTCAACATTTAAATTTCAAATTTTCTATTCTTCTTTTGTATGCTGTCAAGTTTTCTGAAAGTTTGGTAAGCTTTGATGAAAAACTTTGCGTATTATGAGCCAAAAACTTCAAATAAAAATCATAGTTTTGAAGGAAATGCTTACATCTTCATGAATATCAGTGATACTGTTTCGAAAGTACGTAAAAGAATCGTACATATTAAGCTAACTAATTTCCGAAATTTGCAGCTTATTCGCAGCTATTTATGATGAATGATGATCAAAAAACATTTTTCTTTTCCTCACTTTGTTACTGATCCCCGAAACGCAAGGGTGACATAACTTTGATTGGAAAATGACAGCTGGAGCATACCTTTTATGTGACAAAAGTTACAAAGCAATTTGTCTCTTATTTCTTGAAAAGTCCTTAAAAATATGAGTTTTTGAAAGTGTTCCAATACTTTTGGTCACATGGTGTGTCTCCAAGTGTGACTCTGATCGTACTGGAGAACAGCGATTTGGTTGTATTAGATCTAAAACTTATTTTTGACCAACTTCTGGCAAATATGATCTTAGATTTAGTCTATCACATCAAGTTTTTGGCGATACATAGGAATCAAAGAGATTAATTCGCAAAATATAGAACATTTTTTCAAAAATATAGGACAAAAAAATAAGGGGGGCGGGCAGGGGCGGCATTTCAGCATTTCATTTGGGGGGGTCGAGTTTCTTAAATATGTAATACTACAGTGTGGTACAAAACACACATTAGCTAATAGGGAGTGGTCATAAAATCGGTTTACTATGAATAAAAATTTGTGTTTGGAAACAATTAAAATTTTGACTCATTTTCTAATAAGTTGTCATACAAAACATGAATGCATAATTTTTGGAATTCGGAAGAGCAGGAAGTCGTATTACTAATCTGTCAGTGCCCAGTGTCATGCTGTTTTGCCATGAAGTAACAAAGTTATGTATGAAAACACTATTTATATCTTGCTCTTCAAAATCACCCAGGCAACTTCAAAAATTGTGAGGGGCTTAAGGTTTCATCATTGAATAATCTAGTCTCGTCGGCGCTCTCAACTTCAATGAGATGTCATCTGCATACAGCTTTGTTATTCACTATTAAAGACTGATGAGTTCATTAACAAGGACGAAACTACAATCTCTGGATGTGATAACCGATCTGTCGGTATATTGCTTGTAATTTTTCTTGCCTCAAGCTAAAAATTTTACTTATAATTGAAACATTTTATTTTTCGTTTTCAACATCCAATCCAGATAATAAAGAGCCAACCATACAGAAAAATAATTATCATTAAATCTTGTGTTAATTTCATTCGAAACTGAATTGTTTACTTCATACAAAATATTAAGAAAACAATGTTTGGCTTTACATCATGTGGGTTTTCGTCACTATCTTTTTTTTTCTTTTCGCTTTTTTAGAATTGGCTCTGAGGAAAAAATTTTTTTTAAAGGTGTCAAGATTGATTGAAATATGCATCTATATATAAAATCTAGTTTCAGTTTCAATTGTAGATTGAGCTATGGTAGTATGCTGTACAGATCAATTGTAGATTGAACTGTGGTTTGAATAGTCCGAAAATTAAGGGTAGCGGATTGAAGATGTTTTGGTAGAGTAAAGCTTTTTTCAAAAACTTTCCTCAATACAAACAAATTGAATATAAATTCAAACGAAGTCATACATGGTAAAGGGCATGAGCTTTTTCACCATTGAAAGAATCATTTTGCAATAAATCTTCCAGTCGTCAAATCATTGCTTTGAAGTTATAGATAAATAATTTTATGGTTTTAACTCTTGAAGTCCATTTTCTGTCACGCCGAGATTGCATAATTATAGTGCCCCATAAAAGGTATTTGTTGATATGTTTTTTTTTTTTAAATTCAATAATCATATGCGTGTTTCTAGCAGATAAAAGCGATAAACACTCATCAAATAAATATACATTTAAAAAATGAGTGTAAAAGTGATTGTAAAATATCAAGGATTTTTCTAGTGAAAAAAACCATGCAGCCGCACCATTTTGCGCGAGCCTCTCATATTAGACATACCATCGTTACACTGGCACACAAGTATAAAATATTTAGGCAAAATGAGGAAATGCCTTCTTTAGTTAAAATTAACCATGGTTCTCTATCACTTTTCTATGTTCTGAAAAGGCCGGAAAATACTTCATGAATTTAAGTCATCATCCAAATAATGAAAAACACTTTTTCTAGTCTGGGAATGCGTCGAGTTTCATCAAATAGTTACTGAGAACCAGCGAGATTTTTAAAAATGAACATTGATTTCCGATTTACATAAATTGAATTCACCCATTTTCTATCATTCTGCTCATAAAATTTGGGGGTGCAACCGCACCCTCTTGACCCCCCTATTTGCCGCCCCTGGGGGCGGGTAAACGAAAGCAACAATCATTTAATTTCGTACACTGAATGTAAAAAAATGCCCTTTTCTGTTTCTGTGGTAGGAAGGGGGGGGGGACTAACCACACTTTTTTTTAATCAGCAGAGCAATTTAACTCTAAAACAACTCAAAAATTGAACTCAACGGATATTTTTCCCCAGTGCTGTACGTTGTACAACATCTTTCAAGTTTTGTGTATCTGTCTCTGATTTATTTTTAGAACATTAAATAGAAACTTTTCAGTTACTACCACAGTTATTATACGCTTTTTCTTGCATGCCATATTTTACAGGTCCAGGTCTAGCTTTTTTAACATACCCAGAAGTTGTTGTTCACTTGCCATTGTCTCCTGTTTGGGCTTCACTCTTTTTCTTGATGCTTTTCGTGCTGGGCATTAACAGTCAGGTAAGAAAGTTTTATTCAAAGCAAGATTATTTATGAAGGTAAAAGGCTACTTGAAATTACTAAAACGAATGATCCATATTTACGGTTCTCGACAAATTAAATTATAGACGAAATATTAACGAACAAATTAACCCCTTGTAGTCAAAAAAAAATTTTTTTTTGAACCTACATTTTTAAACGCATCATAGTTGCAATGCTTGCTAAAAAATTGTTAGGGACCATCCATGAATGATGTCACATTTTATCAACATATTTGACCCCCATCAGCTCCCTCCCTTTGTCACTCTTCATCTTAACCTCTCCCTTCCCTTTGCCATATGTCAAGCTATATTACAGGAACGTATTGCTCTAAAAATGTTTTCATTTCGAACAAATTGTATGATGTCACACTTCTTGTTACCCTCACCGTCGCACTTTCTTGAGCCTCCTCCTCCCCCTCAAATTGTGGCATTCTTTATGGCAGACCTCTTATGCATAATTTTAAAAGGTACTTACCGGAAACAGAAATGAAACATCTCAAAAAAAGAAAAAGGAAAAGGAAAAAAAAAAAAAAAAAACGCTGAGGAAACTAAAGTTTTATGTAGTACTAATTTTAATTGATTCATTCGCAAACACTACAATGTAAGCAAATTATTTATAAAGTTAGGCTTTCTTTACTGGCTGTTTATTTGTAGTCTATTCTTTTGTAGTTAAAGTTTGAAAACTTTTCTAGAAAATTGTGAAATCTTAATTATGTTTCATTATTGATTACATCGTTAAAAACATCCTCATGCACTTTTTATGTTATTTTATCCCAGTAGTGTAACAAGAAAGATAATTATTTTTTCTTTTACTGAGCATCACGAATTGCTTAATGTTTTCACTTGAACGTTGAATGACGTCCGTCATTTGGTTTTATTTTTCTATGCATGTAATGCAGGCGTTTAGTGGAAGCAAGAAATCCAGCGAGTAGGGTCTATCGCAATTCGTGATAGCAAAAAACATAATTTGAATTCAAGATCTCAAAATTCAAATGAAGGTCAGTCCTCCCCCCCCCCCCCCCCCAAGTTTTTGAGATTTTATCGCCGGTGCGCGTTTTGTACATTACTTAATAAGATTTGGTTTGTTGGTTTACTTCCGAGTTTTAATTTAATTTGTTTTGTTACTAAATTATGATTCTACATTACAGTTTTGTACCGTGGAAGCTCTCGTATCCAGTCTTGTGGATGAATGGCCAAAGCTTTTGCAAAAGAGGAGAAAGGTTTTCTCACTTTGCACATGCATGGTCTTGTGTCTCTTGGGCTTGCCAATGGTGACTCAGGTAGGTCAATATACAACATTTAGCTATAATAAATGCCTGAGAAATAACTATTCGAAAAAAAAAAAAAATCTGCTAAAGATTTGAAAAAGATCCCAATTATTCCAATATTTTTTAAAAACTTTCTAGAACATATAAGTGTTCAAATACATTATGCAGTCAAAAGCCATTGGGTATTTTCAGTGTTAAACATTTTCCCGAACTTCTGAAGAAGAAAAAATGGTGATTAAATGAATAAATAACCAACGTTTTTTTTTTTTATACACGAAAATTGCTAATTACTGCCGACGCGTGTTTCGGTGTTACAAGGAACACCTTTTTCAATGCAAAAAAAGCGAGCTTTTGGATGAAAAGTCATTCGAGGAAAACCAATATCAATGTCAAAGCGAATGCCAATCTTTTCTCGGATGACTTTTCATCCACTAGTTCACACTTCTTGCATTAAAAAAGGTGTTCCTTGTAACATCGAAACACGTGCAAGGACGAATACAAATGAGGGGCGATGGGGACGATTGTCCCCCCCCCCCCCCCTTGAGGGACACTTCACCGGCAACTTTTCCGAATTGAAGTTCTAAAACACAAGTGTAGGTTATTTTTGATGACGTAAAGAAAGGAATGGGGTTCAAATCTCTCTCCCAGAAACTTTCCGAAATTGAAGTTTCAAAAAGGCAATTTTAGACGATCTTTGGCGATTTTAGGGGGAGACGGTTGGAGGCCTTCCCCACGCCGGCACCAAGCCTGATCGGCGCCGTCGTGGAAATGTCTTTTGAGCGCATTTGTGCAGTGGCGTCCGGCTAAAATATAATTAACACCTGGAATGAGGTTTTGTAGACATGACGTGAAAAAAAAAAAAAAGTTTAGCATTTAATTTATTTGGAAAAAAAAAACCAATGTATAAAAATGTGTATTTAATTTTGGATTACAGTGTATGTTTTTAATTCATATCTCGATATTATTTCGAGTTCATTAGCTCCTCTGATATACTAATGCGTTTTGGAAGAAGAAAGTATTTTAAATATCAAAGTTAATGCCGTTCTAAATATCTCTCTAAACTCTAATTGATGAATAATTAAACATTTTTATGCCTGTTAAAATATGACAACAGGGTACTAATATTTCTAAAATGAAGTGTAGAGGATATTCCACCTTTAAATCTGAAACTGAAATATTTTCCAGTTAAACTAAATTAATTTAAAATACAGAATCTTTAAAAAGGCATTGAATATGAAATCTGAAAACAAATTCATTGTCCATATAACGCACGGTCCGGCAGGTCCATGGACCTGGTCACCACCAATTTTAGGAACACCAAAATAGGGTAAATTTCTTTCCCTTTCCCGAAATTTCCACATGAAAAATGAGGAGATTTGGAGATTTTCTAGTGAGAGGGGCACCTAAGTTTGCCAGGGCCTGGGCATAACTTTGGCTCTATCAGTCCCTGCATTTAATAAAAAGTTCAGTTTTGTGTGGGGTTTTTTATATATATATATATATTTATTTTTTTAAGGTAAGAGAGATTTTTCCATTTTTGGAGCATTTTTGATTGGAAGAGCTCGACGCCTTCTTTATTCTGGCGTCGTCGTGTGGTGCCGCACGACCTCGTACATAGGAACGTCGCGAGCTTGCAATTCCCCCGGGCTCAAAAATTCAAAATTTAAGTCTTTGAGTCGCGATTGTAGATATCCCTGGTAATGTTAGATAGGGGAAAGAACGGGATCTCAGAGTGACTTTCCTCCGGTAATTTTTCGGAACTGAAGTTTCAAAAAGCGCAATTTTGGACAACCTCCGATGATGTAGGAGGAGAGAATTTCGAAACATTCGCGCGGAATTATTACGAAATAAAAGTTCAAAAACGCAATTTTAGAATACCTCTTTCAACGAAAAAAGAAAAGAATAGGTATTTAGGAACCTTCTCGGCTAAATCTTTATATTTTAGTTGTTTTGGATCAAAATGCAATGTCATCCCCCAAGCAAATTTGAGTAGGTACGTAGTAAAATTTAAGTTAAAAAATCTACCATCCTGTCCTGGAAACATTTCTGAACCCGCCCTTGAATACGTGTCGGCAGTAATTTGCAGTTTTTGTGCATCAAAACGTTGGTAGTTCATTCATTTAATTTTCAAGCACAAACAATTTGACATTGATTCATTCAAACATGGTTAATTGTTAGGATATTTTTGCTACCAGTTAATGAGCACTTGAGCACAGTTTTATTTTTAAAACTTCATAAGATCCTAAAGAACTAGCATCTGGTATTTGAGAGCAAAAACATTTTCATTAATACGTGTAGTGCAATTATTTTGTTGAAAAACTACGAGGACTTATATGGTTGGATCAGCTTCATGTTTTTTAGGGGTTGAACAAAAAGTGATGTAACACCCTGATAAATAAAATGTCTAATATGCGAGAAAACACAGTCGATGAATATGCCGAATTTTTGTTTCAAGTTAAAATTTCAATGAGATTTTCTTCATGATCTGCATTAGTTAATTACTCATATTTTAATATATGCTCTCCAATTAGTATTCTTCTTTTGTGTTTTCCGATTTTCCCTCTTTTTTCCTCTTCACTTTTTTTAAAGGGTTTTTGCTCATAGATTCTTTTTCTCTCTTCTGTTGCTTTTGGACTGAATGGAGAGAAATTACTGCTGCTAATTCTTCAAAGAAGAAAATTGAAACTTTATCAAAGAGAAAAAAATAATAATAAAACATAATGCGAACTACTCATTCAATAGTTGTGTTCATTCCTTGGTGAGATCACCTTATTCCTGGTCTAAATATTTTTTATTAAATCAATTTATCTTGTATTGTTATCAAAGTACCAGAGGGATACTAAGCGGAGGCATAGGTTAACTATTATTGCATGAATGTATTCACAAAATGAAATTAATGTAAGGCAACACCGCCAGTTTGCATTAATTCAATCATAGCATATGGTCTCGGTGAGTTATTATACCAACACGGTGATTTCTCCTTGGTTTTCTTACAAATGACATAACTCGTAAGAAAAATAAGTAATCAATACTTGATCATACTATCATCCTATACTAATCAGACAAATTAATCATTAAGTTTTGAAAAACACAGGGTAAGTCAAACCTCCTAGTAGTCTAACCCATATTTATAGGAGCGTTGACCAACACATTACTGGTGAGTGGAACTGTACAAGTTTTTTTTTTTTCCAAAATTCTCGATGTATGAACCTTTCGTATTGCAGCAATAAGAAGTCCAAATTGTAATTCTTGCTTCACTCGCTGCAACAAGTCACGATTATTTTTAGAAAATGCGGCTGTGATTTTTGGCGGAAATTTTGGTACTCACTTGGCCCATGATGCACGGATTCACGATCTTTGATGTAATAGCATAAATAAATCGCTTGGTCTTAGGTCCGGAGAGCACAATGACCACAGAAGAAGGTGATTGTCGTCATCAGATTCTCTTAAAATCCAACAACTAGGAAGCTCATTATTGAGGAAATAGGGAATGTTTGTCAGATAATCGGGAATGCCCCATCTTGTTGGAAAATGAATGGTCATTGATCGTGACATGTTACACCGATTTACAGAAGAGTTAGTCTTAAGACTTGATATCTGGTCGCATTACGAAAGGTTCACATATCGAACATTTGGAAAACGAAACTGGTACGGTTTCTTTCTCTAGTGAAGTCTCCGTTGTTGCTGCATTGGTAATATGTTTCTTTAAGAAGCCTTCCAAACCCTGAAGGGAATTGCCACAAAACCTGAAGATTGCGAGGCACCCCTCGCAATTATTGCGCCATCCTAGGGTGTTGCGCCATCCAGTTTGAAAACCCCTGTCTTTAGAGATTAGACATGGATTCTATCTGGTATATAATCGTGTCTAGTAGAAAGTTCAAAAATTTTAATTTTTGAGTGCAATTATGTTCCGTCTATTATAACACAGAATGAAAAACTTATGCTCGTATTATAAGAAAATTAATGGAAATGTTTGACTGCGTTGTAGCTGTATTGGCAATATATTTGTTTTGGTAAGGCTTCCAAACCTCCGGAGGGAATTTTGATAAATAGATGTATATATTGCACAGAGCAGGGTGCCGTGATAAACTTTTAATTCTTCAAAGGGTGCCGCGAATCGAAAAAGTTTGAGAACCTCGTCTAAAGGTGTATTGAGAAGCTTATAATTTGGTTTAAAATTATGAGTTGTTAAAGCAACCATTGCAGTTGGGTTTTCTCGTTGAAATCGAATTTACCGTTACAAGTGTTTTATACATCGGTATTTATGCATTTTCTCTCGAAAAATTGATTCTATATAATAGTATTCATGTCCCTACAGGGAGGAATGTATATTTTCCAACTGATGGATTCCTTTGCTGCGAGTGGTATACCTTTACTCTTCACTGTATTCTTCCAAGCAATAGCTATAGGTTGGATTTATGGTAAGAAAGTTCGTTGATTCTTAATTGTTAAATAAATTTTGGCTTGAATGTAATTTAGTATGAAAAGATTTATCATTGTTGTTATGCATTTCAGTGATTCATTAGAATCGAGTTTTTCTAAGGATTCATTTAGTTAACGATCATGCACGTTTATTATGTGTTTTCCATTACACAGTCGCGCCCGTTCATATAGTGAAGCCGTTAATAGCGAATTGATGACTGAAGAACTGACTTATTAAAAGTGGGTTTTATATTTTTCTCAAGTCATTATTTCATGAAAAATAAAATGGAGCTTTAAATTGGAAGGAAGGAGTCTGCAGTGGCAAACTATTTCGATTTTTGAGATCGAGTCCCTAATTTTTAAAGGTCATTTAATCAATAGCAACGTAAAACTTCAATTCGTAAAAAAAAGTCGGCAGTAGGGTGTCCACATAACCGGTCCCCACCCCTTTTTTTGGTGCATCAGCCGCTTATAAACGGTTTTATCAATGCATTCAATCGAAATGCTTTTATGTAGTATTTGAACAGACTTTGAAGGCAGAAAATAAGTGTAAAATTAAAATAGTTTTCATGCCGCAAAGTTATGCATAACTTTTTTGTTTTCTTTTCTCAAGAAGCATCCTTTCGGTACGAAAGGATGAAGTTCTAAAATGCACTCTATAATGACATACAGTCGTCCCCGTTTAGAGCATAGTCGGAGGGCCCAACAAATATTTCGTTATAAAAAGATAAATAATGTGCAAAAGAACGTGAAGTGATATTGAAGCTATTACATTTTACACGTGAATCGGTCAATTTTATCATTTTTCATCAATCATTAATTTTGAACTTAGAAAAGTGGAGAGTGGTGCCACTTTACTTCAAAAAATTTATTGGTCAGAATTTGATGAAGTCTATCTCAATAGCTCTCCGATCATTCTGATTGTCGACCATTAACTGCCGAGTTGTGAATTTTGTCAACCCTTTTAAGTTACCGTCGAAATACATTATTCAACGTTACCGTATTTCGAAGGTAACGCTTAAACCCACTTAACAAACTAAATATTTCCGAAACATACATGCAGAATTTCAGTTCTACATTGACCTGCGCGTCCAAGTCTGTAGCAAAAACTGATTGCATATCATTGCTCTAATTTAATGCCATTCATTTTCAAAATAGACGAAAAAAAAAAACCCCCCAATAAATTACGAAAGAAGTTGCTAGACTTTTTTTATAATTGTAGGGGGCTCAAATTCTTCTTAAGGAGTGTCAAATAATTCTTCTCCCCAGCAAATGAGTAATATTTTTTGCCAGACAGAACGCCAATACACTATCATCAATTTGCATTATTTACTCACGTTTACTAAACATGTTTTACCGTTGATTAAATAGCCAGTTGAACTCTCTACGTCGAAGTTATATTATGACAAAGATTATTAAAATGGTTCAATAAATGTTTTTATTTCTAAATAGAAACTTCTTGACATCTTTGTAGGCGATTTAACTTTTCAATGCGTTTACTTCTCCTTCAGTCATTAACTTTAATGAGTTTTCAATTCTTCAATTTTAATTGGATGTTTATGTGTATTAATTAGATATTATTTCACAGGGGTTCGTCAGCTTTCTAAGAACATTCAAACAATGGTTGGCTTTCCACCAGGTTGGTACCTGAAGATCGGTTGGACTGTGTTTATTCCATCTGTTACTGCGGTAAGTAAACTCAAGTATTTAACTAAACGTTTATTAAAAAAAAAATGCGCGATGTCACCTTTCTTGTTACCCCTTCCCTCCCCTTTGTCACGATTTCTCGAACATCCTCCCCTCGCAAAGCGTTTCATCATTTGTAAACAGTTCTTAACAGGTATCATTCTTCAACACAGAAGTACAGCTTTTATAACATTCAAGTATTACTCGCTTTCAACTTTAGTACATTTACCCAGCAATATTTTCTTTCTTTTCAACTGTGCTGTGTAAGGTACCTTAGCCCTTAGCAGACTCAGTGCGATTTCCCCCATATGGCATCAAGCGGGGATATCAATGGCTCAGAGAATTTTTAGAAACTCTCACCAGAGGGTAGGCACAAGTGTGGGTTGAAAAAACTTATTTTTTATTTCGAAGTTGTAATAGCGCGGAAAAGTTACGAATTTTAAAGACAAAAAGGAAAAAATGAATTCCGGAAATCGATTGACATCTTCCGGTTGTGAGTGGGTACTTAAGTTTGACTAAATACGAAAAAAAAATTTTGCGATTTAATTTTTTTTTAAATTAGATGTTATTTTAATGTAATAGATTGTAACGTCTTTAAATAGAGTCTCAAAACATTGTGTTTAAATTTGGTTTCGATCAGTAAATAACTTTCGATCGCGCATAAGCCCCAACAGAGCCGTAACCAGATTTTTGTTTCAGGGGGGGGGGGGGGGTTACCAAACACATTTTTTGAAACATTTATATGGTCTATCAAATTTGGTTTCATGTGTATTCTACTGATTTTCGTTACGATAGATTTTCTAATTGGAGGGAAGGGATATTCTTACAAAACGCCATATTGTTACATAATAAATGAATTTCTCAATAACTACCATAAACTACCAAAAACACACAATAAATTTGCACAATTTTTCAGTCATACTAATTTCATTTCCCAAATGAAATTGAAATAATAATTCCAATAATATAACTTTTGTCACCAAAATATAAATTCATGAATAAAATAAATAAATAATGGAAAGCATTTCCTTGGATGATAAATTTGGGAGGGGGTGTGAACCCTATAAACCACCTCCTTGCATACGGCCCTGAACCCCAAAATTTCCTAAAATGACGAAAAACTTACATTTTTACGCGTTTTCTGTATTTAATGAATAATCAGCATTTGAATGTAATAGGTGAAGTATTTTTCAGTCGAATTAAAAATGAGATAGGGGAAAAGAAAAAACTGTCATGTTCAGTAAATATTTCCCGGTATCGCAAAAAACTTAGAAACTATCGTGCGCAGACGTCGGACAATCCAAACGCGAACCATTATTTTCAGTCTCTTTCCGCGTCTCAAGGGCTGCCATCTGGCGATACTTTAGCAAGTTCAATTGTAGAAATATATCATGAAAATGGAAACAATTACATTTTAGATTGTTCGTACAATCAGAACGTACGTCAGAAATATAAATGAATAAATAAGTTTTACTGAAAAGCATAGCTTTTAAAAATGTAAATATCATCACAATAATAATATAAAGCTGTTGAGTTTGTTAGTTTGAACGCGCTAATCTCAGGTACTAACTACCTGTTCGGATTGAAAAATTCTTTTTGTGTTGAAGTCCAATTTATTGAGGAATGCTATAGGTTATGTAACATCACGCTATGACTAATAGCAGTGGAGCAGCAATAAATTGAAATTAAGTCGATAATATTTTAGAACGCATTATTTATAGCTTGATTAAGCTAATGCTGTCATCTGATTGTAGCTCAATCGGTTGGGCGCTTGGCCAATGATACGTTAGCAATAATATCATGTAAATTTTTAAATCAAGGGTTTTCAATTTTTTGTCGATTTTGCAATCAACTATAATGAAGTAGAAGTTGTTCTACCAGATAACAGCAGCACGAGTTTTTGACTAGGAATCGGTCTGAAACTAACGTAACGTCTCCTCTCTTCGCTGAAAAAAAAAAAAAGACCAAAAGTTTTCTTCCTTAATTGACAACTTTTGTATTCGAAAAATAGTTTCAACAAAATTCCAGTCAATATTTTTTCCGCTAATTTTGCAATCAACTATAATAAATTAGAAGTAAACTTATTTTTCTATCACTAGATGGCAGCAAGAATTTTTGTCGCGGAAACGGACTGAAATTATTGCCTCGAATCCAGACATCACTCACCTGGCTAGCGCGCTCCCCTCCCCCGCCTTCCTTGGACCATGGAGCCCTCTTGTCTCCCTACTCCCTATATTGGTTTTTCAGTCTGCATCTGTCAGTAGTGAACACAGTTCACTATTATTTAGTTCGATCTAGCTGTTTTCATTCTGAAACTCTTGTAGATTTCTGTCATGATATATGCCTGTTCAATGGGCAGTTTGTCTTCTTCATTTCAATGAGTTGCCATTACGCCATATTATAGTGCATAGAAAGAGTAGTGTGCCGATCGACGGAGAAAAAGTGAGGTCAGATCTGAGGAAAATCTAGATGGCGCTGCGCTCGAGGAGTACGTTATGCTCCTCAATCAGACTCGTTTTAAATCAGCGATTGCATGCAGATTTCGCAATTCAAAAGCCACGTTTTTCGGATTGAACGTATTTCAGCGCGAAAGACAAATTCTGTAATAAGTGCTATTTGTTACATGGGTGTTCATTTATTTTTTGAAGCATATAAAATTACCTAATGGTAATTTATCTTCAATGAAAATAGTAGACTATAAGTATTCAATAACTGCGCGTCTCTTATTTCTCTACTAATAATAAAGCTGAAATTTTTTCTGTCAGGATATTTGTCCGGATTTCTGTCTGAATCTCTGTGACGCGCATAGCGCCTAGACCGTTCGGCCGATTTTCATGAAATTTGGTACAAAGTTAGTTTGTAGCATGGGGGTGTGCATTTCGAAGCGATTTTTCGAAAATTTGATTTTGTTTTTTTTTTTTAATTTCAATTTTAAGAACATTTTCCAGAGCAAAATTATCAAAAGATGGATGAGTAAATTACGAAATTATCATGACGTATAACTGTAACGTGGGAAGAGCGAATGAACATAGCCGATTGGCGAGAAATTCATCATCCATTATTTGTAAATATACAGGCTAATCAAATGACCTTTCAATTTTCTACTACGGGCAAAGCCGTGCGGGTACCGCTAGTTTCAAAATAAAACTGCTTCTAAATTCTTGAAGCTAATTAAAATTATCAGGGCTTCTCAGTTTGAGTCGAAGAGTCGGAGTGCTTGAAAACGTACCAACTCCGCCCTGTTTTTTTTTTTTTTTTTTTTTTTTTTTTTTTTTTCAAGGACTTACCTTACATTGAAGAAAAAAAAAATAGGATCACTTGCCCCGATAACATATATAACTACATACTAATTTGAAAATAACTGCAATTGGCAAAGAGCTGGCTTGATTATTTGTTGAATTTTCGGTTATACTAATTAATCAACGTCAAACTGCTAGTTTGCTTATTTTTACAACGTTCGTTAGAACCTGCAGTTGTCAGCAAACGGTTTTGTTGTCGATAATTATCGAAATAGAAGTATCTGACGTTATCACTGTCAAAAAAAGTATTTATGTATTTTTATATTTTATCTCATATGTAAAATAGCGAAAGAAATGTATCCTTAAAAAATAAAAACAAATGGGCAACCTTCTCGTCCCTCTCCTTTGTCTAACATTGCTTACGATAGCTTTGAAATGTTCTTTTAAAAGGAAGCGCAGCTTCTGAATCTCCCTACCCTTATTCAGGAAACAATATGACAGTGTTACAATTAAAAAATCTAAATAAGTAGCGATCAAAAGAACATTGTGATACATGTTTTTGGATGCAAAAATATTTTTCCGTTGTCGATATGAGATATTAAAGCCTATGGGAATTTTAAGAAAAGCGAGTCTCGTTGTTCCAAATTTAGCGAGTTTCGATGGGGACAGACATCTTTCTCACGTTTTGTAGATATGGATGTCCTGCCACATGCAGACGAGGAAATCGTCTGTGAGAAATTGGTACCTTCAACCCCTCGCCAAGTGTTTAAATTTGCCATTTTTCTTAAAATTTCGGGAAACTTAAATACCTTTTATCTCGATAACGGGAGACGATAACAATAATAATCATCAATTTTATACAGGATTTTAAAAGGCTGAAATTCAAGAAAAAAAACTTTTTTTTTTATGTATAACATGCGTGCTCGTTGATTCCGTTCGTCCGAAAGTCTTATGGTCGGTCGCTAAGAGTTACCAGGCGTAGCGTTGCTGGAGATTTCCAACATATTATCCAGATCTATAAACTGTAGAGGTGGTGCTACCATATACCGTACCAAAGTCAGTACTCGACTAATATTTTATACAATCTTATGCGTTCATATAGCCTAGGACTTTTCATTCTCATTATGATGCACTCTAGAAGCCACTCGTTAGGATATTTCATACCATTGCAACTTTTAAGATTGGATGCAACAACGCAAGCATCAATTGCTAATTTTTGCTTTGCTGTTAACTGTAAAGGTTTCGAAAGTTTCGCCTTATTCTTAATTTCCTTAACTTTTAATTAGTTTGATAAATCCATTGATTTTTTCTTCAGACGGTAAGTTACATGATGCATGTTTTTAATTTTTTTCGCAACCATACTTCTTTGTAAACTTGCTATATTTCTTTTGTTTTTCAGAGCTCTCTGTGTCAACAAATATTTACGTTTCTTTTTACAAAAATTACAACTTAATTTTTCACTCAATACAAAACCTTGACATTTACAGTGTCTTAAAGATGAACCATCAACAAAATATTCAGTTGGTTTCATTACAGGCAACACAAATTTAAATTCCTTTGATATACCCTAGAGCCCCTATACTATAGGGGCCTTAATATAGCTTCAACGTCAATAAAAAATTTTCTGACATTCGATACTGATTTAAGGACAGGATAATCTATTTTTACATCTTTGACTAAAATAGTAGCATTGATTTGTCAATTTTCTTCTACTTCAATAATGATCTTTTTATCGTCAATAATATTTTCCACATAATTTTCATTATATACAAAAACTACAATATTTGGAGATTTTTTAAATTTCATACAAACCCAATATTTGTTAGGCAATAGTAATATGAACAATTTCATTTATAATAGATTTATACGTGGCTATTTTAGTTTCATCCGCGGAAAGATCAAGTTTTATTTTTTTCAAACAGGGAACATTTTTCTTAACTGCATAATTCCTGATGGACCTTTGCTTTGGTAATTTTTTAGTAAAGTATGTTGGCAAATATGGGAAAATTGTCGGAATTTCCTCATCTTTCAAAAAAGGTTTTCCCCGAGGAATCAAAACTTCCTCACCATTTATAATATGCTTATTATGCGTTTCAATAAAATGTTTTTCGAAATGCAGAGCACAAATTGAGCAATATTTATCAAAAACTTTATCTAACGTGGGAATTAAAGAGTTTCACTTCTTTAGTTTTTCTTCATCTGCTGGAGCTTTAAAAATCGAAACTTTTTTTTGTATGTTTTGTACCCACTTATGCACCCTGGTACGAAACAAGATGAAGCTTTACTTCTTCTAATGTTTAACTTTGATACCTCTATTAAATGCCTTAAATGCTGTTTCATGAAATATTCACGAAATAAAGGTAAAAAAGAGAAACGCGGAACAAAATTGTAATGAAATCCCGCGTCTACTAATGTAAACACCGCGAAATTGAACGTGCACCTCGACCGCACTGCCCTCTAGCGGTTTTCATACAATTTGTCTTCAAGAATCGTGAGGAAAAAAGCGCCGATCGGCACACTACTCTTTCTAGGCACTATAGCCACATGTTTGAGCTCTTGGATGGCAAGACAACAGAGCCTAGTACCTCTAAAGAGCCAATTGGGGAAAAGCTAGTTGGCTGTCTGGAACATTACTTTCAATAGGGAAGTTTTCGATTTTTCAATTTTATTTTTATACGATAGAGTAACATGTATGAACATCATAGGTGAAAAAAATTTTGCGATACGATAAGTAGTTTTTTTTAAAATTAATTTTTAAAGTTCAAGCTCTTGTGACGTCAAATGGCATAGGAAGTGACGTCATCCGCTCTTCCGATAGGGGAGAAGCGAAGGTCACGCATTCGACTTCGAAGACGAAACGTAAAAGGCTTTCTCCTCGCATTTAACTCCTCGCGTTTCTGGAACATTAAACCTCTCATCCTCTCGAAAATATTCGAATATCTCATTGGTGTTACTTGAGGAAGATTATTTAGATTGTGCTTTAACGAATCTGACCTCTATAGTGTGTTCAAAAGGATTATTGAATTTCTAAAAAATAAAAATATCAGCGCGCTCAAAATGTTCCTAGCGAAAATAAGGGATCTTCGGCGGAAGGCTGCCCATTCGCGCCCTGTGACGTAGGCTCGTGACGTTTCAGAAGCGCGCACTTTTGCGCGTGGATTTTTAAAAATTCATTAAAAATCAACCACGGTGTTTTAAAATTCGGCGATGGTGAATTTTTTAGTTTTGATGGTCAATTAACAATATCCAATAGCCAAAATATGAACATTTAATAGGTTGCAACACGCCTGCGCACGAGAGTTTCTAAGGTTTTGCGCGACTGTAAAACATTGACTGAACCTGACAGGGTTTTTTTCTGTCTCATTTTCAGTTCGACGTAAAAAATACTTCGTCTATTACATTTAAATACTGATCATTCATCAAATACCTAAAACCTATAAAAATTAAACTTTTTCATTATTTTGGGAAATTTTGGAGCTTATGCGCGACCAGAAGACATTAGCTGATCGAAACTAAATTTAAACACAATATTTTGAGGCTCTATTTAAAGACGTCACAAACTATTACATTGAAAAAACATCTAATTAAAATTGTAAAAAAAATCGTAAAAACTATATTTTTTTTAAATATTTTGTCAAATTATGAAAAAAATTGAAAGAAAAAAAAATTGACCTGGTCGCCCATGCGCGACTGGAAGATGTCAATCAATTTCCATAATTCTTTTTCCCCTTTTTTTGTCCTTATAATTCGCAATTTTCCCTCGCTATTACAACTTTGAAATAAAAAAAATGAGTTTCTTGATCAAGCCTGCTAAGCATCTGAGCGCCCGCCTGTGTATAGGCGGCTGGTGCACCAAAAAGTGTGTGTGGGGGGGGGGGCATTTTTTTTTTTAAATTGAAATCTTGAAAATGCAATTATGTATAACCGTCCTTGTCATTGCGGAAAGAATGGGATTCAAAACTCTCGTCCAGAATTTTTCGAACTTAAAGTTCTGAAAATGCAAGTCAAGATGATCAATCGTGATGGCAGGAAGTTCGGAGACTTTCCCAAGGAAATTTTTCAGTTAATGTCTTTAAAACGCAATTGTACACTAATTTTGGGAACAATATAAGAAAAGATGGGATGTAGGAACTCTCCTCCCTTCCGTGAAATTTTTTGATATTGAAGTTTCAAAAATGCGACTCTTGATAATATTCCAAATATTAGGGGAAAAGCAGTTGATGTTCAGGATACTCTCTCTCGGAAATGTTTCACAACTGAAGTCTTAAAAACGAAACTTTAGACTAACTTTGATGACATTAGTGAAAAGTATTTGGTTCAGGACTTTCTTCCCATTTTTTTTAAATTTTTGAATTGAACTTCTAAAAATACAGTTGTAGGCTTCATTTGATGACGTTCAGTTCTTCTCATTGGAAAATTTCAGAAATTGGAGTTCTTAAACGCAATTGCAGAATGTTTGGTGATGTTGGGACAGGGGTGGTACAGTAATTTTTGAAGAAACAGTCTCTAAATACTCAATAGTACGCTATCTTTGTTAATGTAGAAGTGGGAAAGCATAAGGTTCAGACCTCCTCCTTCCTTATATGCTATTCTATTTCTTTTTCAAGTAAAAATGATGTGGAAACCAGTTTTTCTTTTTCTCAGTTTTGGTTTTTGAAAGGGAAATTTTCACTCTCTGAATCAATTCGCAACTCCAGAGCTTGAATGCGCTATACCTTGCAGTGATTAACAATACTAAAGAAAAAGGTAAAACGTTCCATTCCACGTGTTTTCCTTGGGGTAAATTACAGGCTTCAGATAGTTCATGATGTAATGTAATTTCAGAAGAATAGAAAAGAAAGCTTCCCACAAATACGATGAAAAATTACTGTCATGCACTAAGCGTCATAGCAAGTTATAAGCTACGCTACGGCATTTGTTTGTTTAACCTTTTTCATCCGTCCATTAGCTACGGCAGTGTTTAACCTTTTTCATCCGCTAGAAGCGCGCCCCCTATATTTTATTGGAGTTGCGAATACTTTTAGTTGTTCAAAATACTACAAATATTTCTAGAATTACTTTAGTTCATTTGACTGTCATCGCAGAAGATAAGCAATTGTAATGCAGCAAAAGCTCAGTTCAAGGCGCCCTCTTATATCTTGGCTCCCGGGGTGATCGCCCCTTTCTTCGGACGACCCTGCTCGCATAAAAAGTTTCACTTCACAATTTCTGCTGAAAAATTTAAAACGTTAGGGCTAAATTTAGAGCCCTTTTAGCGTGGCAAAGGAAACGGAAGTACTAGTTTTGAGATCCCCTTAGAAGATCCTAAATTTTTTGGCAAAAATATTTTACAATTATAAAAGCTTGTTTCTTAAATTTAGGAAAAAATGTGCTATGAAATTCAGAACGATAAAGCTGAATTTGGCACCCTTTCAGCATGGCGCTCGCTCGCTTAAGGCGGGCCTGCACCTATTTCCTTACGATGCAAATTTGCACTAGGAATTTATTTTCGCCAAGAATGCCTGAGCCAACTATGCACTCAAGGGATCCTTATTATGCCACTTAATCATGCGGCATGGGAATTGATGATTTCCTGCATGTCGCAAATTCGAAGATTAACCACTTGAACAGTGGGTTCAGAACCCGTGGCAAAAGGCGTACAAGGCCAACGCTACACAGTAAGCACTTACAGCAAAATAATTCATATCTTTCATATTCTGTCATGTCTGAATGGTTTCGAGTTATCTTCTGTTTAGGGATCGAAAGTCCCTTCTGTTACAAATCGTTAGAAAAAGAAAAAAACGTTTTTTTTTTTTTTTCAAAAAAGTCTACTTGAAATTTACATAAATCATCATTCTAACCGGATACATTTGAAAACTCAAAAAGCATGAAAACAACAGTATTTGATAAGTAATGATAATATAATAAGAAGTAATAGCAATAGTTCAGGTAATACTGCAATAATGAGCAATATTATAATGCTGCATAAAATTACCATTATTAAACTGTTGATTAATAATAATTGAAGTGTCTTCGGCTTTTATCAAAATTTATCTTAAATTTTTTTTAACAGTGATGAGTTGTCACTAAATATATGCTCAAAAAAAAAAAAAAAAAAAAAAAAAAACCGAACACATGAAAAGCTCTTGAAACAAAACAAATTTTTTAAAGCATTTTGTGCTTGTAAATTACTGGTTGTCTGCACTATTTTTTTACAAAAATGTAACACTATTTTCAGGGAATATTCTTGTTTTCACTCATCGAATATAAGCCCATTCAGTATGCTAAAGTGTACAATTACCCTTGGTGGGGAGAAATGATGGGCTGGGGGATTGCATTGTCTTCGATGGTATGGATCCCTCTCTACGCTCTTTATTACATCTGCACATCTGAAGGAACGATAAAGCAAGTAAGTTATGCACTCATTTTGTATTTAAGTATACTGTTCCGTCTTGAACAATTTTGACAGCATACATTTTTCCTATCACTACTCATCTAACATAGAAACTTATCTAGTTATTAGCTGCAAAATTTAATTACAATGAATGGTCAGTTACATATTGTATCCTCATAATGTTTTGACGTTACAAAATATAATAAAAAGCTTTCAATAGAGATGTAAAACCTACATGCATGACATTGATGTAAATTAATGATATGCATTATACATAAGAAATAATCATTAAATGACGAAATAACATCAAATTTACACATGTTTGCTTTTATTTATTACTAGCTGCGTGTTGTACGCAGCTAGTAATAAATAAAAGTCTACCTTGAAAATAAAAGTTATGTCAAGTAACGCATGTTCAACAATCAGGCTACAAGTAAAAAAAAAAAAAAATAATAATAGAGTGAAATTTCCCGTCAACCTGTAGAAAAGGGCAGACCTGTGGATTTTTTTTTAGTTCTAAAAACTCAAGTCAGGCATAAACATTCCATTTCTGATTTTCCCAGCAAAAACCCCTCATGGAGGGTCTCTCCCCCACAGGCAGACCTAGATTTCTAGATAATCTATACACTCAAAGTATTTCTTTAAAATTTTCTGCAAAAAAGACGGCCTCTTGAATCCTAGATTGAAACAAACAGTATTGAATCTTTGTCTATATTAACTGGGTCTGCCCATAAAAGGGGTCGGAGGGGGGGGGGACCCTATGTAAAATCTTGATTATCAAAAGACTTCTATGACAAATTTGGCAAATATATCTGAACATTGAGAATTAACTGTACAATCTTGAAAACCACACCTCATAAGTCAGAGGTACTGATTAATTCAAGGTAAGAGGGCTAATCAAAAAGTCTTTGCGCCTATTTTTTAGCCAAAATACGGCTGTAAATAAAAAGTGAACATAGACATTCCCAGGAGTGACCGTTCCTTGAACCGTACCAGCCGTATCTGCCATTAGCTCCAATGACCGGAGCTGCTTTAGATGTCCACAGCTTATGAGCAGCGAAATGTTATTTGTTTTGTATGGAGTAAGGGTCAAAAGCCCATAGCAATTCATAGGGAAATGCACCTGCAGTCCAGACTTTCCTCTCAGTGACTTTTACGATTTTGGTCCACTGAAGAAGTTTCTGGCATGACAGAGGCCAAGAACGCGGTGCGACGGTGATTCCACAGGCAGTCGGAAGAATTCTACGACAGGGGGATCTCTAATTTAGTGCTGTAATAGGACAAATGTCTGAACCGGTATGGTGACTATGTGGAAAAATAATGTAAGGTACATAGTACGCTACGTATATTTGTAATCACCTGTATGTACCTGTTTTCGGCGAATAAAAAATAGGCGCAACGACTTTTTCATTTGCCCTCGTATTTAAAATTTGACTTCTTTCTTCATTAGTAAAAATGTGGTGTTTTGTGTTTCTTCACAAATCATCATTTCTCTTTGGAATCATATAATGTATGAGAAAGAGGATAGATTCGATCCTCTTTTTAGATGTCAAAAATGAGAAAAGCAACAAATATCCATACATACATATATGTACAGACATTTCAGAACACTTGTGAAAATAGATTCGTGGGCGAGTAAAATAAAAATTTAGATGGGAAAATTTTCGTTATAAGCTAAATTGTAACTGCTAAGAATTTTCCGCATAATCCAAGGTGGTATCAGCCACTATACTCTCTCAGGATTCTACCGTATTACTCTGCATTAACCGGCATGCAGCAAAATTCAAGATTCACCAGATTTTCAAAAACACTTGCCTGGTCTTTCCCGTCATGCCGGAAAAGTTGAGGTTAGGAAAAACTAGTTAATACTATAAAAAATTTATGTCCAGCTTTAAAATGAATGTTCTATACATATCTTATTAATATTAATAAACAGTTTAATTTTGTAAAAATATTTACTAACAATGTCATTTGTTATTTTAACAAGAAAAATATTGTTTAATAAGGAATAATTTTATAAAAATTAAATCAAAACTGAGCAAACATTTAAGCAGTAAGTTACCGTCCCTAAACCAGTGCTAAAGAATTTACCATAGCTATTCAATAAATAAAAATTGAATTTACCTCTCTAAAAGGAACCTAAAATAATTTATTTGAAAAAATTAAGAAGAAATCCCAGTAACAACGACTGCTTCTGAATTAATTACTTTATAGGCATATGATTAAATCCGTTAATAATGACCTACCATAAATAACAAGCACATATTATATGCAATACACAATGTTTTTGAAAGAAGGTTACTTTCGGGATTTATTTTTTTCCTTGCAGTGGTTTGCTTTCTGATTGGAGAAGTTTACTTTTGTTTTATTGCAAAATAAACCTCGAATTACCCGGCATGCAGATCCACCTCGCTTTTTTCCGGCATGCCAGATAATGCGGGGTAATACCGTACTAGATTCTGTAAGAATGGGTGAATTAAAAAGTTTTCCTTTTGTTTGTCAGTCCATAATTTCTCAAACAGTAGTTTTCACTTTAATAGTAAAATCTCTCTGGCTTAGCCAGTAAAAAAATCTAATGAATCAACGTCTAGATTTTTTAAGGGAATTGCAAAGAGAGGGTAATTTTCTAAGGAATTCCTTAAAGTTATTCTTCAAATTTCATCTAAGGATAGCATTTGCATTGGATGAAAACGATCAATTATCCACAAATAATTGGATTCTCCACACAATTCATCAAGGAAAGTGTTGAAAATATGTGTCATACACATCAAGATAACTGCATATCACGCATAAAATAGTTATGTAACAAAATAGCACCTACATTTATCTTCACTTACAGTCTTTGCTTATCATACTAATCAAGTGCAGTGTTTTTCTAGCTTTTAATAAAATATTGGATTTGAAAACACAATATGTTATCTTTTTGTTTTAATAGAGGCTTCAAACTGGCATCACACCAGCACTGGAAAGGAAGGAGAAAGAAAACAATGACGTACAAATGAAGGAAACTAACGGCAAGCCCTCACACGTGTAGTAGACGTTTGCAGTTATGTACTCTTACAAAACTGCTCGTGTTAATGGGCACAGACTATAGTGTGATTACACAGACTTCCATTTGCCATTTTTGTATATAGTGCTAAAATGCATGAGCTTGTTTAAAGGAATAAGTAACATTCCTTTACTTATCTAGACAAACCATGGAATTTTATGGTCCACAATTCATTTATGAAATCATAACACATAACAATCTTGTATTTATCATCAGTCATGCTCCGTTAATGATACGGGTATAGAATACAAAATTCTAAGCATTAATTTGTATTTAATGAATGCTATTTATGCACATATCTTGTTGAAAATTTATGCAACAATAGCCCTCAGTAAACCATCACCTCACTGCAACTTGTGACCAAGCTTACATTTTAAAACAGCTATGCACTAACGCTTACAAAAATAGTCTCTTCACTCATTGGGATCCCTTCAGAATTTTTTGATGCCGTTTTGAAATATTCAATCAGAATTTCCCCATCCCTCACTGTTTTTGTGCAATCATAGGTTTTAAGTATCTCATCTTCAGGATATGCTTCTAAATCATATAATGTAAAAAAAAAAAAAACAAAATTCAATAAAATTCTTGTCATGAATACAAGAAATGTGTTTGTTGACAGATGGTCAGGTTTGCTGTTGCTGCAATGGGGACATGGTAGACAGTCTCATTGGCACAAATTTTCGTGACGTATGCTACCTAAATTGAATTATTTTCTACACTACTTGAGTTCAGACACAAGATTTATAGATTTTTACTCAGGAAAATAATTTAGTATACTAGAACAGTATTGATTCTGTAATGGATGTGTTTGTATTCTAACATTGAACAGGTTAGGGGAGGGTTGGTAATAACTCTTCCAGAGCTTCTTCTATTACATAACAGAAAAATTTTGCCCTTGATACAACTAGCATAAGTAAAAATGAAGGAAACATATGAAGATTTGTAAGTCCTATTAGGTAAGACTTAGCACAACACATACTGTGGAACAATTACTTTTGAAATAAAAAGAAGTCTTGCCAAAAATGAAATGAACTGAATGGCTAACTGCTTGGGTTTTGTATAGTTTTGTTGTCTCCTGTGTGCAGGGTTGCTATTTTATCCACTTTTTTGTAAAAAGTCCGGGACGCCGGAAGAAATTGGACAAACTGGATGAAATGAAAAATCAACTGATTATCCACACATAAATTTATTGTTATGGTGTAATAAAATTAGTAAATAATTCAAAAACATTATGCATTATGAATTAATCATTTAATTAAAATATAATGATTGTTAACTTTAGAATTTAATAAATCAAAAAAAAAAAAAATTACACATAGGTGCAACTAATTT
Organism: Uloborus diversus; assembly: GCF_026930045.1. Lineage (NCBI taxonomy): Eukaryota > Metazoa > Arthropoda > Arachnida > Araneae > Uloboridae > Uloborus > Uloborus diversus. The sequence goes on along the minus strand of NC_072731.1, from coordinate 150,249,793 downwards.
TCGATAGTAATTTACTTAAAAGTAATAAAATTTAACAATGTGAATAAGCTATTGGGCATGATTACACTATTATACAGTGGCTCCCGAAAGTGTTCGTACACTTTGAAATTTTTTAGTAAAACCAAAATAACGAGAAACTGAATCCGAATATGAAGTCCGATATTTTTCACATTATTCCTATGTCATTCTAAATGAAACCCTGTATTTTTTTCAAAATATCGACGGATCTTCTTTTTGAAATGGGTCAATAAATGGGTTTAAAAAGGCTGGTATTCGTAAAAAACCAAACACCATTCGAAATTTGAATCTTTTCCTCACAGTAGAGGTAAATTTGTTTGAAATGTCTCAAATTAGTTAATCTATTCCATTCTATAGTAAAGTGTTTGATAAAATGCTTTAAAGAAAATAATCGGACCAAAAACAGGGTAAGAAAAGGTCAATCGGCAAATCGTGATCGGAGATTTACAGTTAAAAAACTAATGAAAAATACACATTTGAGAGCAGTAAAAGTTTCTGCAGAGTTAAATGAAAATTTTTGCATTTAATTTTCATTTTATATTTTTCGCCAAGTTCTCTGATAAGCTGGATTAAATGGGACCTCTTTCCGCAGAAATTTTCTTGGCCGTGCGAAAAACAGAAAGCTTACGCTTTTCGTCGCAAAATCAATGATAAATACGCTCAAAACGTTTTGGAATTACGCCTTACTTACAGATAAAAGTGAATTCAACATTTTTGGTTAAATTGTTGAATAATTGTAAATAGAAGGAAAAATTAGGAACTTGATCTTAAGAACTTAGTTGGATAAGTTAATCAAGACGGTGAAGGTGTTCTTGTGAGAAGGTGCATATCTGCATCAGGGATTGGTAGTTGGAATGTTTTGATGAAATAATGAATCATGCTGTTCATTTAAATATTTTAAAAACCAATTTTAAACTCTTAGCCAAAAATTTGGTTATCAGAAACAACTTTGTTTTTCATCAAAGTAACGATAAGAAGCACACGGTTTTCAAAGTTTGCATCTAGTGTTTCAGAAATTGTTCTAAAAGTTTAGAAACTATCCCTTCAATCTTCAGATTTGAACTTAATGCTATATAATTAGAGATATCTGGAAAATAGATTACGAAAATACGGCTTTGAAACGAAAATAGAGCTAGAAACAATAACTCTCAAAGTGTGGTTGAACACTTACTCAGAAATTACGCAAAAAAAAAAAAAAAAAAAAAAGAAAAGAAAGAAAGAAAGAAAAAAAAAAGAATAAAATGTATTCCCAGACATTTAAAAGGTGTTGCTGATACTGCATGATATTCTACTAAATAATAACTTAATAAAAAGTTAGATTATTCAATAATATATAGACATTTTTTAAAATGTACCAAGACTTGCGAGATAAAATTTCCGGCACTTTGTGGTTTTTGATTTTTAAAAAATTAAGTGTTAATATTTTTAAAAAAAATTTCATGTAGTTTTGTTGATTATAAATCTTATAATTAAATACCTATTCCAAAATATTAATTCGAACCATTGAATAGGGTGCTATTTCATTGAAAGACGTAGGTGCACAAACACTTTTGGGAGCCACTGTATATTACAATAGTAGAAATTAAATTTAATGGAAAAGTCAAAAGAAATACTTGGAGACACACATACAAAACGAAGATTTAAAGACTAAAAACATTTAACCGTTTTATTTTTCGAGTTTTTATTGATGTCACACCATAGTAAAATATTTATGTGCTCTGCATTTTTTTATGGATATGTTAATGTCATACAAATTACTACTTTTGTAGGGTTGTGGGTACTTAGAACAGTGTACCAGAAGAGGCTGTAATGAGCAAGGCGGTAGGTAGCTTTAAAATGGCCATTAACCTTCGTTGGGGCTAATAAATTGACTAGGAACAGCCTAGCTGGGTTCATAGTCTTTTGCTGATCAGCATATTTGTATTTGTATTACAAAAATAGATTTTACTTCATGTCAACATTTCCTTTATTAATATCAAGTTGTTTTCTTTCTTTCTTTTTTTAAACAATGATTTTAATGTTTTGGGAGACTCGAACCTTTAAAACTTTTCATTTCTTAGTTTTAATTTTATAAATGCATTTATTATGGGCAATAAACCGCCACATCACAGATAAACATCTTAAAATGCAGAGCTGATGTATTTGTTTCTATAAATGCTATTACATGCATTATGACTTATTAACACGCATTTGATTTATATACACATTTACTTAAACTTCAACTGATCTTAATGTTTTCATATTGACTTTAAAATATTTTTCAATCAATTTTTAATATACATATTTATGTATGCTTTTTTTACATTAAAATAGTACTTGAATAGGAAGAATCTATATAATTATTTATTATTTTCAAACTTCAAATTTTTCACTAAAAACTTTCAGTTTACCGAAAAAGTGGACAAAATGACATTTTGTCTGGGACGGTTTTTTGCGGGGTGGACAAAACAGGACAACCCTGCCTGTGTGAATGGGACAGCAATGGCAAGAAGAATTGAAAAAACGAACGGTCCGATCATTCCACTGGCGCTTCAAATTGAATTAACCCTTTTCAAAACTTCCTGAAGACAATTGATAATAAATACTGTTACTGGATTTCAATTCTTTAAACCAGAATTTCCATGTATCAGTGACATAAAACTTGAAGACATATTTGCAGGGCCTCCTCCGGCGCAAGTGACCACATGCTTGCCCAGTTATTGCTGGGTATTAAAGATATATGAACAATTGCTAAGTTTTTGATATTTTTCTTTTAATATTTATCATGCAAGTGAATATGCACATTTCTCTCAAACTTCAGCTACATGACGCAGAAAATCTGAGGGTGATGGAGGGGAAAAAAAACTGCTTATATTAACAATTCAGCAGATCACTATACAAAGAGCAGGTTTTGTAGACTAGTATAATTAAACAGTACAAATGTTAAGACTATGTTCTTTCCACAAATTGTGCGTTTAATTGCAATTATTTTTAAATTATGACAACAATATTGTCCCCCCCCCTCTCCCAACATGGAATATTGGTTTCTAATGCTAGGTATGGACTGAGTGGCTATGGATGTTTCAACTTCACTACGTTCAACAAGCAAAAAAAAAAAAAAAATGTACATAGTTGACTGTAATATTGTGCACCCGTTAAAATGAGACAATTTCATACAGAATTTATAAAATCAGGAACATTTTGGCTTTAGGCCTTTTTTAAATTCTGGTATGAAAGGAATTTTCAAAGCACTTCGAATGTCTCTGAATTTGCTGAAAAATTCAGCAAAAATTTCAACTAACATGATGGGATATATTTCGAAAATGAAAATTTTTTTTCTCATTATTCGTTTCATTTTTACTTTAAAATGCAATACCTACTTATTAAAAATTCATTTTCATATGAATGAAATTGTTTGAAGTGCTGTCTTTGTATATTGTATAAATATTGCTAGATGTAAATAAAGTTTGGTTTTTACGAAATGGTGTTTTTTCTCAATTACTGTCGGCCCCACTAAGTCGTCGGTTCCAATAAATATTATTCAATTAAGCGGGGAAATTTTATTTACCTTTCTAAATTGACAACATTTTGTTTTAAAACATAAAAAATAAATCAATAGCTGTATAAAGGAAATAATTAACGTTATTGCAAAAGTTTTTGAAATAAGCTAAATGAAAAACAAAATAGTTTAATAATTAAATATGTATGAAAATTATAAAAAGTAACTTGCTACTAGAGTTATATCTTTGTTTTGGCACGTTTTTTTCAGTACATTATTTTTTGAAAAATTCCATGATAGGACATTGCTTGCTCAAAGTCTTTTGGGAGCATTTTTCTGATTTTTTTCCCACTCCTCGTTTTTAGTATCTTATATTTGATATTTATCAATTTATGATCATCAAAAAATGTGTATATTTATTTGTGTTATTCAACTTATCTACTGCATTATTATTATTATTTTTTTGTATTGACAAAGACAAAAGAAATTGGATAGAAGAGGGGAAACGTTTTAATGGAATATAAATGTTGTTTTTCCCATACGTTGTCAGCGATAAATTACTTTATATTTTAATGTGATAATTGTTCTTACTCAACGTTTTCTAATTGATTCAAAATTTTTCTCAGCAAAAATATTTGCGTAGGCTGATTAATATTACTCGATTATCGAGGAAAATTATTGGATAAAGCGGGGATCATTGCGTCTATGGAGAAATATTCGGTTTCAGGAGGTTTTATTCGTAGAAGCGCAGCATTCGTTTACCTGTTTAAGCGGGGCTGACAGTACTTGTAAAGGATGAAAAAAAAAAAAAAAAATTTGAGGAACAAGACTCCCCAAATGAATATTTTGTCCCTCCCTTTGAAATATCAGAAATAAAATGAAAGTTGGAAAAAAAAAAGGTGAATTAAAGTTTTAATTAAGCAGTAAGTTAGTCCCATTAAGCCAGGGCTAATGCAGAACTTCATGCAATATACCAACAGCCTGGTAATGCCATCCAAAGACTGCAGTTTTGTTCTTGTTATGGACTCGTCCGTCTGAAATAGCGAAACCAAGATGGAAGTTTTCATTGTCAAACATTTACATTATAATAGTAAAAAAATAGTAGGTTTTGAGAGTAAAACTATTATTATTATTGACAATCACAAAAATAAATCTCAATTCTCTGCATATTTTAATAGTTACATATTAAACATTACATTAGTTTGATCTTTTAAAATTAATTACTTTTTAATATAAGGCAGTGAGAAGCAAAGGGTTGTAAGTGGCAAAATCAAAAATTTGGAGACAACCAGTACAAATAGTAGGAAAACCTCTCCTCTGTCTTAAAGCAAGGGATAGTACTAGTAGCCCTAGCATGATTTAGAAAAAAAAATCAATGAAAGCATATTTTGGACGTTATCTTTAAACGCGTTTTACTCGAAACTTGAAAATGTCCACTTACATCCCTTTGCTTCTCACTACTTCATATAAAAATACATCCCTGTATGAGTGCCCATTAATTGAATTAGGCCCCTTAAGTATTGTTGTACTGAGGTTTCACAGCAAAAAATAAACAATGAAAAAAACTGCATATGATCTATTTAAATTTTTTTAAAGTATTCCCACCACAGTTGGTCAAAATTTGAAACAAGCTCTAATTTTACTCCAATTTAATGATAAAAGTGCTTCATTTTCACTTTAAATATTTTCACCCCCAAGTTTGTTGCGAACCGAAGCAAAAAAAAAAAAAGTTTTATACAGATAAATTTTTGCAATATTGGCAATTTTAATGTGATTCAATGGTTAACTCTCTAAATATGGCCAAATTGAAACCAGATGTAAAAAAAAAAAAAAATTGCCGCAGTTGTGCAGGGTTTATCCACTTGTGGTTAAAAAAGATTCCCTTACTTTTCCAGCTTGTTTTTTTTAGAAAATTCCAGGTTACTCGTTTCATTCAAAATTAAGTTTAAATAACAATATTTTCAAAATAATTTAAATTGTTAAAAGTAGCCCCCCCCCCCCTCCCTCCCAATGAGGAAGAACTAAAACTTTTCCCCTTAAATAAAAAAAAAAATCCTGGGATTTTTTCCTTTTCTCTCTCAAAATATAATATATATATATACATTCATTTCGTTCAAAATTGTTCTTATTTATTTACTACTAAAGACGGTACTTTCAACTTATTTTTGCTTTCTTCCATGCCACGTGTCATGCGTAATGTTAGCATTTTGCTGTAATCTTTTAGCATCCGATTTTGGTTTCCAATACTTCTTTTTATTTTCTTACTAGTGGTACCCGCACGGCTTCGCCCGTAATGGAAAAATTAAAACGTCTTTTGGTTCGCCTGTATATTTACAAGTGTATGGTGAATTTTCTCGCCAATTGGCTTGTACCCATGTTACAGTTCCACGTTATAATAATTTCACAAATTACTCGTCCATTTTATAATATTTTTGTTCTTAAAATTGGAATAGAAAAAGAACCACATCGAATTTTCAAAAAATCGCTTCGAGGTGCACATCCCCATGCTACAAACTAACTTTGTGCCAAATTTCATGAAAATCGGCCGAACGGTCTAGGCGCTATGCGCGTCACAGACATCCTCCGGACAGAGAGACTTTCAGCTTTATTATTAGTAACTAGCAAAAATACCCGGCGTTGCCTGGGTCAGTAATAAATATGAGAAAAAATCGTTACTTGCTTTTGTTTTCTGGTTTAAGTGAAAGAATTTAAAACACATCTTTTTGACGTGATTAAAAATCGAGTTTCTTCCTTACCCATAAAAGTAAAATAGCAATAAGTATAAAGAACAAAATAGTATTGATTTAGAAACGAAAGTACTATATTTAAGCATATACAAATTTCCAAAACATGAAATTATTCTTCTCAGGTTTAAAAAGATTAATCTGTTGATACTTTTTCTTTTTTAACATGGAGTCTAAAACCTTCTCTGTATTGCTATTGAAGTTGCTCGTAATCCCCTTATACTTGCTTTAGTTATTTTGGGAAATTTCAATCATTGTGGGCTCTTGGTGCGATTTTACCGAATTTGCGGGAATCGTTTTGGGATACCTTCCATAATGCTCCCTCCTTCTTTCCTTACTTTGTAAAACGATATGATATTAATTTTCGTTACAAAGATATTATCGCCAGGTGCTGAGATACTTTTGGTCACCATAAAATGGCGCTAAAGAGTTTCATCCGAAATGTTTCCAAAATAAGTAGTAAAATTTGGCGATTGTTTAAAATTGTGCAAAAAGGAAAATTAATGAAAGTTTTTGTGCTGATTATGGATTTGCCTAATTTAGTTGCTGGATTATTTAACACAGTAAAAAAAGTTTTTTAAAGATTCTTTGATTGGCGATATTTTGTTTACATGGTGAAAGCTGAGAAACATTATGACGTAGTCTTCGGCTTCAAAAACAGCGACGTTGAAAAAAAACTACCAAATGCATCAGCTACGGAAATCTATCTGCAAGAATTTTGGCGATCTGCAGGTTGATTGGATAATGAGTAAGTGTTCAATCCACATAAATAATAATAAAAACCATTAATTACATTAAAGTTCCGTTTAAATGGAAAATTATCAGCCAAATCATATATTATTTGCCAATCTTGTGCAAAAATCTTACTTCAAGATTTGACTTGAGAAAAGCCTTGAACAGTCACGAAAAGCAAAGATAGTCAACAATACAACAGTTGTCGCTATCAACAGGGAGTTGAGATGATACACTAAATACTGTATTGAGTTTAGGAAAGCCTTCGAACATGGAACTAAAAAGCTCATAACTCGTTTTTTATTCTACTTTGAAATTTCGAATAGGTGCCATCTTCAGCAGAAAAATCAGAGCTTTCGATGGACATATAATGTAAATATGTGCAAGCATTTTTTCATCCCTATATTAGAGATTTATACGAAAATTGTATTTTATTGCTCCCCTAAGGGGGTTTTGCCCCCCCCATAACGGGACGAAAACTACCCTATGTGTTATTCTGATGCATAAGCTATATTAGTGTAAAATTTCATCAAAATCCGTTCAGTAGTTTTTGCGTGAAAGAGTAACAAACATCTATCCATACATCCATACAGACAAACTTTCGCATATATAATAGTAGTAAGACTAGTGATACCCACACGGCTTTGCCCGTAATAGAAAAATCAAAATGTCTTTTGGTTCGCCTGTATATTTACAAATAATGTATGGGGAATTTTCTCGCCAGTTGGCTTGTACCCATCTTACGGTTCCACGTTATGATAATTTCGTATCTCGCCAATTGGCTTCTGCCCATGTTATGGTTCCACGTTATGATAGTTTCGTAATTTACTCGTCCATCTTATTTTTTTTTTCTTAAAATTGGAATAGAAAAAGAACCACATCGAATTTTCGAAAAATCGCTGCGAGGTGCACACCCCCATGCTAGATACTAACTTTGTGCCAAATTTCATGAAAATCGGCCGAACGGTCTAGGCGCTATGCGCGTCACAGACATCCAGACATAATCCGGACAGAGAGACTTTCAGCTTTATTATTAGTAAGGAAGATTAGTATAGGTATAACACAAAACATATTGAGCAAAATACAAAGCTATTTTTCAGTATAAATATGATTGACTTGTTGCATTGATCAGCATACTATATAATTCATAACAAAAACCAACATCCGCCAATGATAGACCGATGCCAATAATCATCAGCTTTTTTTTCCTTTCATATTGTATTAAAGGATGCTTACATTAAAATTTTCCTTTTCTAGAAAATAATTTATTTTAAAAAATTCATAATTTATTGCACATTTTATTGAGATAAACATCCAATTCTGTTTTTGGAAATTTACGTCTACTACCATATTGCAAACAACCGAATATGGCAACTAAGCGAAGAATTTAAGATAATAAGTAGATTTTTGAATGTGTAACATAAATGTAGTTATAAATAATTAATAATATTTAAAAACTACAATTAAGACAAAATAGTCAGTTTTTAGCACATAAGCATCTGAACCAGAGTAAAAAATGTTCTGAAGATGAAATTTTGCATTATTCTAGAAAAAAATTACAAATTATCCAAAAAAAAAAAGGAATATTTGGCGTTGTTTTCAATATTTTGCATTGCAATAAACATCCAATGTCGTTTTTGTAAACTCAGGCACTTAAAAAGTCTTGTGTACTTCCATCTTGGGAATGACCAAATATGGTGGCTACCAAAAATTTAGGTGAATTTGTAGCATGAAATCAATTTAAAAATAGTAATCTTCATGAAGCTACAGTTCAGTTCAAAAGTTTTTAGAACACTGGCGCCCAAGGCAATGAGGCTAAGATTAAGTTGAACAAAATTCTTCATTTCTCAAAAAAATTTTAAATAATAAAAAAAAAGGAAAGAAAAAGAAATTGCAGCACATTTTGCATAATTTTCATTAGTTTGCAGTTAAAGAAAACATCCAATTCTGCTTTGTTTTGGAAAACTTAGGCATTTAAGTATAGTGTCTACTTTCATCTTGTAAATGACCAAAAATGGCAACTAAGTTTCATGCATAGCTAAAAAGACTCTCCCCGATCAACCCTCCCATCCTCAGGCTTGTGCTTCTAAAGCAGAAAATTGTCTTCTCCCCTATTGAGTTCGTGCATAATTCCTGTTCACCCGAGGATTTTTTTTCTTGGGAACTACTGCGGACCAAAAATGGCGGCTGCAGGAATTTTTTTCAGTCGCCATCTTTTTATTGCCAGTGTCATTTTGCTTCAAGTTTTTTCAGAAAACATTGATGAAATGAATATTAGACCTCATGTTACAAAATTACCTGGGAAAAAAATTTTTTGGGGGCAAAATTGGAAAATTCCTTGACCTATCCATGATACTTTTAACTATGTCATTTTCCCTGACAATTCCAGGTTTTCCTGGAGTGGAGCGTACAAACCCTGGTTGGTGACCAAAAGCTTGGCGATACATCGCCAAGAGTTTACCAAATTGTAACACCACTTGAGTTAGCATTGAAATTAACAATGATTTTCCTCCAAAAAGTTGTAAAAGACCCCCTTAGGAATATCCGCATGCAACCAAAAGGGGAGGCGAACAACTAGACCTCACTAGGAGTCTACGTACCAAATTTCAACTTTCTAGGACATACCATTTTTGAGTTATGCAAGATACATACGCACGTACAGACGTTGCGAGAAAACTCGTAATTAATTCGGGGATTGTCAAAGTGGTCTATTCGTCCTTAGGCATATATTCAAGTGTGATCGGGTTGAAAAAAAACTCAATATTAATTCCGGGTCGAGCAAAATGGGAATTAAAGCTGATTTTTGAGTGAACTTTTTTTGCGAATACAATACTTCCTTTACTATGTAAAAGGAAGCAAAAAGAAGCAGCCTGTGGAAACCACTTGTTTTGCATATCGTCACCTCAGAAAACAATAGGATATTTTACTGTTGTTTCTTCAATTAGTAGTCTTTACGGTTGCTCTGTGGCCACTACACATACACTGGAAACTTGATTTTTTACGATAGAATAAAGCCTTTTTGAAAAAATAAATCAAGTTGTTACTCTGTGACATTCATTTGAAGCAAAAATGAACCCACTGAAGTTGAAAATATTGACCCATTTGAATAGAAAGACACAAGTTCATACAAATAAATAAAGAATATTTTAATGTGCTCAAAATTTAAGGTATAATACAGTGAATTTAATTTTGGAACACAGAAGAAACTTATGTACATACATAACATGCAGTGATTGCTTCATAAGAGTACTGAATTTTAGCTTAACAAGCAATAAGCATAGTTAAAAGTTACGACAAAACTTACAGCAGAACCAAATGGGTAAAGACATAATACTTAGTACATAAAAAGTTACTCAGTAATAAGTATCAGTGGAAGAACAAGTCATAAAATAAAACAAGGAGGAATTGAGAAAGCACTAGATGAAAAACATTTCACATGACATTCTGCATAGTACATTTTATAACAATACAATCACCACATTCAAAATACAAAACTTTGAAAAATCTTAAGTAAATAATACATCATTCGTTTTCTAATTCACATGATTTTGTTTACTTATAAATACAATGAGCTATGACAGGACTTGAAAGGCAAATATGTAAATACTGTCTTACATTTCCTTAATGTGAAGAAAATTGTCATGTACATAAAACCAGCAGCAGACTTTCAAACTATAACTTCTAATGGAATATGGAAGTTGCATCCAACTGTAACAGTATCCTAATTATTGAATGGTAGGGGCGGCAGCAGCTGCAGCAATAGGAGGATGAGGCTCGTTGTTTGAGTCTAAATGGAAAGTTGCAAGGCTTTCAATGTCATCCAGGCTTAGGTGTCGCAACTGATCTGAAAGATTCTAGCAAAAACCTTGGCAATTAGGATTAAGGCTTTATTAATACTAAAACCTAGACATAAGATGTACTCAGAAGAAAAACTAAACCCATCATCATATATATTATTTCTCAAAGGTGCATTTCTGTGATGTCATACCTTTCTCACAACTCTATCAAAGTCAGTTTTGTTAATTTCAACTTAATGAAATTAGGTAGCTTATAAGGTAGCATTAATGCATAGATTTTTATTTCAAGGGATGCACTGCCCCATTATTTTTTACTACATCAAGAACTGATAAACAATAGGAGCCCAAAATATAAATATATACATGAATGCTACAAACATTATGGACTACCCAAGTTCATTTTAAATCTTAATTATAACAATGAATGTAAATTGAATTCTTTACTGAAGATCTGCGATGTGACTCTGACTATGGAACATGCATTGCTTCAAATATATTTAACTATTTTTTCACAGAGTGAAAATTTTTTCACACAGGGTCCTCATAGAAAAGAGTCCGATATTCTACTTTTATGCCAAAAAATAAGAGAACAAATTGTAAAACAATTCCCTGGGAATAATTATCGATTTTGATAACGTTTTGAATATTTTAGGGGAGAAGAGAATACCCTCATGAGAACTTGCTCCAAAATAAATGTTCATGCTTTCAAAGCTACAAGAGGTCATTTTGACCTGAATCAACCGTTTTTTGCTAACTGCTTCTCTGTATTTTCATAAAAAGCTTAATTCTTTCCTGACTTTTCCTAAATAAACATGTTGTTTAATAATATAAAGTTTTTAAGAATATTGATTTTCTTTTAAACCCAAACTATAGGGTTATACTTAAAAGCGTGGGCACGTGAGATTTTGACCGTTTTGGGAAAAAACAAAAATTCAAATACATTTTCTGTTGTTGAAACAGAGCAGATCCTAAAAATGGCTCTTCAACATAGCATTACAAGAATCTGATGCATTTATAATGTTTTTGTAGAGAGCTTTAGCGGCCAATTTCTGAAATACAAATGAAACAGCACTGGTTATTTTAAGGATTTTTAAACTTTTTTAAAATGCTTCATTATACATACCTAAAATCTCTGCATCCATTAAATAAACTGCATTTGTTCTAAATATTGTCACCTCAGAGCCACAGTAAGATATCTTAGTGTTGTTTCTGGGATTCGATATATTACTGTTGCTTACTCTCTACATGCTTATTTTTAACTTATTTTTACAAACATAAAATATTATATAGGAATCACACAGATGTTTTATCTGGGGTCAAAATGATTCCCGCTATATTTCTAAGTATACGAAGACCACCGTAATTCTAGTGTTAAAGGTTGTCTCTCTCTAGCTCCCCAGAAGAAAGTTAACATTAAATATAATGCTCTTCTTGACCTCCAAATAAAAATAATGGCAATGAAACTGTGGAAAACTGAAAAAAATGGGGGGGGGGGGGCAGGGGGCATCGTTTCCAAAAAGTGAGAAGTGTTGGAGGAAAACAGGGGTCATATTTGGATTTAAAAGATCATTTTTCATAAGAATAAGCAAAAATGGTGTCTAGCATTTTGAAGGGTTTTTCTGTCATGCAGTAAAATAAGTTCCCTTAAAAATCAAGCTTGGAAAAATAAATGTATATAAACAAAGACAAAAGAAATTAATCTTTTAGTTATTAAAAAATAAAATAAATAATTTAATCGGAGGTAGCACATGTCAAAATAGCTTCTAATTTCCAAAGATATTAAAATATTTTCAAGATGCAAAAGGATTGAAATATCAAACACCAGAACCAAATTTTCACATATTCAATGTTACCATATTTTCTAAAAATAAATTTGTTTATTATTTAATAAAATGAAACATAAAATATGCTAATCAAAGGTAGCATATGTGAAAATAATATCCAATTGGGCAAAATATTAAAATATTTGCAGGATGCAAAATGATCGAAATCTTAAACAAGAAAACCAATTCTCTGCGAAATCCAATCAATTAATGTTGCTATAGTTCCAAAAATAACAGTTTATTATGTATTGAAACTAGTGATATAAAATACTCGGGACTTGATTTTAAGGGTAAATACCCTTAAACATGGCATGGGTGCCCATATACAAAATTGCATGGGGGGGGGGGGGCTCAGATATTTTCCCTATGGAAACAGATTTCAGGACAGATTAGAGTCATTAAAATTTGACATTTTAAACAACTTATTCATTAATGGCTGGGGGAGAAATGTTTTTACATTTTTGCAAAGAAAAAAGTACTAAAAGCAAGGAATTTCTAATTTCTGGGGGGGGGGGGGGGAGCTCGAGGTCCCACTTGCCTCTCTATATGGGTGCCCTTGTACCCAGGGTATGTATCCGGGTAAATACATAAAAAGGGTTTTTATTTTTCAGTAAACTTTATTTGTGTATAATATGTTATTCGGATGAATATATATATATTGAGGAAAATCTTCTTTTCCAAAGTTTCAATTTTATGAACTGAAAATATTTACTCTGGAAAAACAAATGTCATATAACATGGTGCATTTTTCATGAAATACTTAATTTAAATATCAACCCTTTTTGAATAATAATGTATTTGCAGATTTTAAAATTTTGGTTAATTCAAAAGAAAAGAATGCCGAGTGTGGTTTTAAAATGATAAAAAGATGATTTTGCTAATCAGTGTAGAAGATTTGAATGTGTGAGCTTAGCCATTTTTTCAAAAACATTTTCAACCATGAGTGACTTAAAATGCTGAAACAGGGTGGCGACAGGAACTGGGAAAAAAAGTTCACTGACTTTTCCCTGATTAAGTTCACTAAATTTCCCTGATTTACATTATCAATGATAATGTTTTTCTTTCTTTGCAGTACCTGAAAAGCATTGCATATTAAATAAAATGCAGTGTTTAGAACGGTTCATAAGCTGTTAATTAAAAATATATTTTGAAAAGATGCTCCCCCCCTTTTTTTGGTAAAACTAGTGTATTAAATTATTGACAGAGAAATATTGTAGGAAATCTAAAACAAATACTTTACTTCCAGGAACCAGTTAACATAAGAATTCTAAGAAGTCACTCTTAAAGAAATATCTAATCATGATAAAACTAAAACATTTGAATGGAAATAATCTTGAACTGAATTTTTAAGCAGTAAAATTGTTGCTGCAAGGATAACAAGTGATAGTTAAAGTATAGAAGTAATGTAGTTTTACTCGCGTAAATAATACTACTGTGTGCAGGTAAACGGCAGTATCTGCAGAAATTAGTTTTCGAGATATTTGAAGAAATGTGTGGTGGATTCAATATTAACAATACAGGGTGGCGACAGGAACTGTGAAAAAAAGTTCCCTGACTTTTCCCTGATTAAGTTCACCAAATTTCCCTGATTTACGTTACCAATGATAATGGTTTTCTTTCTTTGCCCTACTTGAAATCCATAGTATGTTTGTATAAAATGCAGTATTTTAAACGTTTTAAGTTGTGTAAAGTTGTTGAACTAAAGGTATATTTTTAAAAAATGCTACTTTTTTAATAAAATGGTTAAAAAAAAACATATCAAGTCATTTTTTGGGGGAAAAAAACCTACAAAATAGTATATTAAATTTTTCGACAATGGAAAGATTATAGAGAATTAAAAAAAAAATAAAATACTTTACTTCCAGAAACCACTTAGCATAAGAATTTTAAGAAACTATTAAAATCACTCTTAAAAACATATGTGTATTTATGATAGAACTAAAAAGTAATTGAAATTATTTTGAACTAAATTTTCAAACAGTATAATAATTGTTGCAAGAATAACAAGCAAAAGTGAAATAATAGAAGTAATGTAGTTATTCTTATATAACTAATTGACATATTTATGCAAAACAGATGAAACCATTTGACATCCATTCATATGGAGCTTTTCACTAATCAAGAACATAGATTTTAATGAATGAATACAGCATTTTAACAATAAAAAATAAAGGTATTTACTTAAGTTACTTAGTTAACTCTATTTCAAATGATTTCAGTATGTAATGAAAAAAAAATCTTACATCGCTTTTGTAACGAACTTTGAAATGCAAGGGGGAAAAAAAGAAATAAAAAAGCAATTAGTTAATTTCAAAATATATAAAAGAAAAATACAACTTGGTTATAAAATAAAAGAATCACTGAAGTCCAAAGAAAAGAAAACCTTTATAATTGCGGTGATAACAAATAATATAACGGCAAAAACAAAGTTTTTTTTTATTGAAAGTTCAATTTTATCAATCAAATTAAAAACAGGAAGAAGTAATAATTTTTAAGCTTTTATAGTATTAATTCAAAAACCAAAGATTTCTTCTTGAAATTCTGATTACAGTACGCTAATTACTTCGAGACAATGGAATAAAGGCAAAGGAGCTAAGGCATTAATGAAGGCTTCCTCTTTGCCTGTATGGTTGTTTATTTTACGTAGCATTGAAAGCGTAAAAGGAAATTTTAAGCTAGGTAAAATAAACAACCTAACAGACACAGAAACAATCTTAGGAAGTTCATCCTGTGAGGAATAAGTAATATTCAATACTTTGACGTTGAAGAAAAAAAATGCACAAATATGCGGCAGTGCATAATCACACCTCATTAATTTTACTTTTTTTTGAGCAGATAATTGGCGGAAAATGCGTAGGGAATTAAAATACTTAATTTTGTAAAGCAAAAAAAATTTTTTTTTCCTTCATAAAATCAATTTTCCCTGATTTTTTGTTATTTTTTCAAAATTCCGATATTTTCCTGACTTTTCCCTGATTAATAAAGTTCCCTGACTTTTCCCTGATTTCCCTGATCTGTCGCCACCCTGCAATAGGAAAATGTTGGATTTAGATGTTTACTTCGAGTCTCTTTTTCAGCGGAAACCAAATAAGCGAGTATGTACAATAAAGGTAACGTACAATAGATGACAAAAAAAGAAAAATTTGCAGTTACCGCCTTTTACTACACACAGCAGAATAGACATATTTATGTAAAACAAATTTAAATCTTTCAACAACCAGTCATATTGAGCTATTCTCTAATCAAAAATTTAGGTTTTAATGAATGAATACAGCATTTTAACTATTAAAAAAATATAAAAATATTTACTTATGTACACAACTCAATTTCAAATGATTTTATTAGTTGTTGAAAAAAAACCTTAGATTACTTTTTAGTAACAAACAACATTGAAATTAAAGAAAAAAAATAATTTCAAATTGTATATGGTTTTAAAATAACAGTTTCAAAGTCTCGAAAAAGAAAAAAAACCCTTCGTGTAATGAGAAGTGACAGCAAATATTACCATGGCAAAAAAAAAAAAAAAAAAAGATTTTCAGTCAAAATTCCATTTTATCAATAAAATTAAAAATGCCATATGACAACTTTTAAGATTTTTTTCAGAATTAATTTAAAAAACAAAGATTTTTTCTTGAAATTGTGATAACAGTATGCTAATTACTTCAAGACAAGTAAAGGCAAGGAAGCTAAGTCATTAATGAAGGCTTTCTCTTTGTCTGCAGGGTTATTTATTTTACGTAGCTTGGAAAGCTTGGAAGGAAAATTCAAGCAAGGTAAAATATAAACAACTTTACAAACACAGAAGCAATCTTAGAAAGCTCATCCCAAGATTGAATACTTTGACCTTGAGGAAAAAATATGCACAAATATGCGGCACTGTATAATTGCACCTCATTAATTTTACTTTAAGACAAATAATTGGCAGAAAATTCGAAGGAAATCAAAATACTTCATTTTGCAAGGAAAAAATCCCAAAATTCTTTTCGAAATTCCCTGATAAAGTTCCCTAACTTCTCCCTGATCTGTTGTCACCCTGCGAAAATAATCACTATTACAACAGATGTTCTAGGCGGCTATTCTAGCCGCCCTGACGCATAGTTAAGTTTATTTCATAACTTTTTTGAAATCATTATGTGACAAGTTTTTTTTTTCTTCAGGTAAAAAATATTACATTCATTAATGGGTTCTTGAGACTCAGGTTAAGGGTAGTTGAGAGCTAACACTGGACAGCTAATGCATTAGAACATGATATAGCAGGATCATTTATGATGTAGATATTGTACAAGAACTGACAACACATTTAAATAAATGAAAAAGCAAAGAACTTACTTTGCGAAATTCTTCTAAAACCTTTTCAGCATCAGAAGGGGAAAAATGTTTTTCTAATAACTTTTGTAACTGTTCATAAAATTCAGGTGGTGGCCGTTCCTCTGCATTTGGTGTATCTTCTCTGACGAACAGGTGTAATTTATTTCCTTCGACAATATTATAATCACATAATAACTCAGAATCTGTAAATAAAGTAAACGTTTTAACAGATTTCATGAAATAGGCTTTTAGAGAAATCATAATGAAAACACAAAAAAAAAAAGCTGAGAAGAAAGTTAATAACAGACATATGGAATAGCAGAACTTTTCAAACAAATTCATGGTACTGCATCGCTTATAATAAACACATGCAAATTAAAAGTGATATGAGGCAGTGAGAAGCAAAGGGATGTAAGTGGCAAAATTAAAAATTTAGAGATAACCAGTACACAAACAATAAGGGAGCATCTCCTCTGTCTTGGAGCAAGCGATAGTACTTTACTAGTAGCTTTGGTAGGTGCAGCTGTACAGCATGGTTTAGAGAAAAAAAAATCAATGCCTGCCCAATATGTTATCTTTAAACACATTTTACTCAAAACTTGAAAATGTCCACTTACATCTTTTGCTTCTCACTGCCTCATATGTTGATCCGCAAGTGGCAAGACAAGTTTGTACAACTTAAGAGCTGTTAACGTTCGTCGTCGTTTTTAATGTGCCGTCATCTGACCACATATAAAAAATACTTTGAATTTATATAAAATCAGCATAATCAAGTCATTGAATTGCAAATTTAAAAACTGGAGAAAATTATTTAATTTGAGATGCTGAGAAAATCATAAAATTTTATATGTAAAATAATTCTTCATTTTATCTTAAATTTATATTAAATATATCTCATTAATTGTACCAAAAATTAATGCTGTGAAAAGTATATTTTTAAATTGACTTCATTAATGCTTTATTAATATAAATTCGGAAATGAATAACCTTTCTTATGAATTCAGTGTATCTGCTGCATTAAAAGTTTTGAAATCCACGACTTTACACGAATTCTGCATGTAACTTTCCATGACTCATGGGATGTAATTCCTCCAGAAAAACATACATTTTTCACAAAAACATTAAACTAGAGTTTTGTAAAAATAGAATTATAACCATCTATGATTTGCACATGTTTCTAAAAATTCAAATCAAAGCAAAATGTAACAAGCTGAACTATTGTTATAAGTAAAAATTAATTAAAGCAACAATAACTAGTGCAATGAAATAATTGAAGAGCTATTAATATTTTGCTACCAATGACATTTTTATATAAAAAAAAAAAAGTTTCTGACCAATTGTACAAAAATTTGAAAAAGATAAGAACTTACTTGTGAACAAATTTGTTATTTTTTCTCTGAAAAATCTGATATGATACACAATAGTATTTGAATCACAAAATTATTTCAAAAAAAAAAAAAAAAGAGTTTTAACTGTAAATTGATTTTACAAAATAAAAATTTTAGGTTTTCAGGCAATCATGAGGTAAAATTACTGGTGAATAGCAAACTATTGAGTTGGCTTTTTGAATACATTTACTATTTTTTAACTTTTGAATTTTTTAAACACATATGTATAGTAAAACCCCTCTAATGCGGACACTAACAAGACACATTTTTTTGTCCGCAAAAGAGGGATGTCTGCAGGACAGGGGATTAATAATGTTATTTCCCTTTTAATCTGGGAATAAAAAAACTGCCCGCATAAGAGGGGTGTCCGTTACTGTATATTGAAAAAAAAAAAAAAAGCATACAAAATTTTAAATTTTTTAAAAGCTAGCAGTTTTCTAAAAGATATGACTAGCAATAATTTAATAACTACTAAAATTAAGTTCACAAAAACAAATTACCAGAATTAAAAAAAAAATATAATAAACTAATTTTTACTTCTCAATTTGTGAGAAGTAAAACTCAATTTGATGCTTGAAATATATGATCAGATACTAAATTTCAAAACCTGGTGCAGTTGAGCATAGTGAAGGATACAGGGGGGGGGGGGGGTGTTATGACCTCCAAAAACTGTCGGCAATATTACCCATATACAGTTTCAATGAGTAAAATGAAACAATTGCAGAAACCTTTTCAACTCATAAAATGATTTTTCAAAATAAATATTCGAAACACTACATCCTTTAAATGCAGAAAATAATTAATAATGTTTATGCCCCAAAAGGTGCCTTATTCCTAGCCAATCAAGGACGGATACAAGGGAGGAGATGCGCAGATTTTACAATTTGAAGTTCTAATACGCAACTGTAGGCTTTCTTTGACGACATTAAGGAAAGTAATAGAGTTGGAAACTACCAGTTAAGTTTCAAAAAGGCAATTTCAAATGATCTTTAGTAAGATTAGGAAGGAGTTTGGAATCCTTCTACTTTGCAAAATAAGAACGCAACTGTAGACATCTCGGGTAAATTAGGGTAAAGAATGGGTTCAGTGTTTTTCCTCTGGTAATTTTCAAGACTAAAGTTACAAAAAAGCGCTAATTAGGACAACCTTGATTCAGGTTAGAGGGAAGGAGTTTCAAAAACTCACGGGAATTACTACAATATTGAAGTTCCAAAACGAAATTGTAAAGCACCTTTCTGGATCCGTCCTTGTAGCTGATTTGGTGTTTTTTTAACAACACCTAAATAGTTTCAGAAAATATTCTTTCTCGAAATCCTATATTCTTCAGCACGATCCCCCCTAAAATGGTATGATGTATCCACCCCTGAGACGGACAAAATAAGTAACACCAATTACATAACGTCTGTAAAAAAAAGGTGAGAGAGAGAGACTAACAATAAAGGTTACAAACAAACATTACCAAGTAGTGTTTTCCCTTTAAAAACAAGTCTCTGTTGATCAACTGGAATCTGCAATTGTTGAGCTACTATCTCTTTCACAGTATTAATTGAAGCAGTAGCTGAAACCTAAACCAAAAAATACATTGCATTATAACCAGATTAATGCTATAATTAGACCAGAAATTAAAATTTATAACAGTAGAGTCATGACTGAAACAAAAGATGCATTTCAAGACTTCCTTAAGTCAAAATTTCGCACTGTGAAAAAAAGCATGATGACTTTTCGATAAGCATACATTATTACGCAGTAAGTTACAAAAAGCACGAAACTGCAGTCCTTGGGTATGAAATAACTGAGCTGGCTGTGTATTTTCTCATACATTATTATTTCAGACTTGTCTAAACAACCCTCAAACTGCTTTAAACCATTTCTTACTACATATTAACTGTCCTAACAGGGTTAGGTTTTTAGCATAAAAAACTGTTAAATACTGACATTAGTGTCAAAAATTGCATTTAATTTTTTTTTTATTAACATACAAATACTTCCTGATTCTGAAAAATTAATAAACACATTATATCATTATCCATCAGTGGCAGAGATGAACAGTTTTGTGCTGTTATAATGCAATTAATTTTTTAAAGTTGGCCAGTAACGTTTTATCTAAAGTTAAAACTATTTATTCCAGCTGCATGTGTATTACATATTCCCAGTAGCAGAAATTCTAGCCAGTCTGCCACACTATTTTGGGCAGTTGAAAATAATCTGCAGCATTATTATTAGTTCTGTTTTCATAAAATACACAAGTCCCTTGAAAGGTCAAGATTCAGATATGTTCCAACTGGCCAGTGGCCACTAGACACGAAAAACTTGGTGGCCCCCACCGTCGCCGAGTTTTAAAGTATAAAAAGGGTTGGGGGGGGGGGGGGGATTCACTACTTCCATAAAAATAAATAGAACTCTGCACACTATGAAAAACAATTATTCAATTCATATTTATTTAAATGTGGAAAATTCAAGTTAAAATAGATTTTTGAATTTTTTTTTTCAAAAAATGAATAAATAAATAAATTAGTGAATGAGAAATTGGCAGGAAACTGCATTTTAGATGAATGTTTTAGTTTATTGCAGAGCTTCCAAAGCAATGAGGATCAAATACAATTGTGCAGATAATAATTCATGTTTCATAAAAATAATTTTAAAAAAAAACATGATTTCTTGTACATTTTTTCTTGTTACCTTCAATAGTTTGTATTGAAGTAAACAGATCAAAACTTGATCCAATTCTTTTTTTGGGAACTTAGGCAAGTGCGAATGACCAAACATGGCGTCTACGCGAAAAATTCAATGATTATAAATAGATTTTTTAATTTGTAAAGTAGTAATAGAGAGAGATTCAAGTAGAAATTAAGTAGATTGAAATAGTCAGATTTTAGCACATATGCCTCTAAAACAATGAATATAGGATAATATTGTAAAGATAAAAGTTTTGCACTTTTCAAAACAATAATTAAGAATTATCCGAACAAAATGGCACATTTTGCAATTTTCAACAGCATGAATTGCAATAAACATCTAATTCCGTTTATGAAAACGTAGCTTGGGAATGACCAAACATGGCGACTACGCCAAAAACTAAGATCTTAATTACTGAATTTGTTGCTAAAAATAATTTAAAAATAAAAACCTTCATGAGACTACACTTAAGTTGAAAAGTTTTTAGCGCTTTTGAGTCCAAAACAATGAGGATAAGGTGAAATTTTAAATATAAAATTTTTCATTTCTCAAGAAAACTATTTTAAAAAATCCAAAGCAAAAAAAATGCTGCACATTTTAAGTCATTTTTTTAGTTCGCAGTTAAATGAAACATTCAATTGTCCTTTGTTTTGGAAAATGTAGGCACTTAAGCATCTTATCTACTTCGATCTTATGAATGACCAAATATGGCGACTATATTTCTAGATGAAATGCTGAAGCATCCATCGTTTTTCAGGTGAAAAAACGAACTCCGAACGATCTTTTATTTTTTAATACGCATTATTTTACTAATTTTATTTAATTAGTTTTTTAGAACTTTAGTGTATAATTTTATATTTATATTAGTTTTCATAAAAGCTCAAAGATGCTTCCAATTTTTTATATTTATTTAGAACATATTATTTCTTGTATCATTCTCCTTTGTTGGGTAAATTATAAAAAATAATATCCGCAAAACAATACCCGCAATATTCTTTTGTGCAAATTGAAAATATAAATTAATCGAAATAAATTAAAATTATATTTGATATGAAACTACTGTGGGCCTGGTTCCTAATTCCTCTCAAATTTAAAGCAGTATATAACAAAATTAAAGCCATAATTGAATACTTTGCAATTAGAATAAGTTTGTAAACTGAAGAATGAATAGTTCGTCATAAGGATAATAAGACTATTTTTTTTCTCCTTAGCATACTGCCGTTTTGTTCAATGCGCTTAGGCAGTGCTCGCATTTTCTATTTCGTTTTTTAACACTCACGTTGGTAATAATTAAGTAGTTTTTTAAACAAAAAGAATGATGAAGTTTCAGATTTTATTGATTCCCTAAACGGTTAAATAATTTTTAAAAAAAACTTATTTTTGGAAAAAAAGCTTTTCGTATTTTATTCAAAATTTTTGCATGGCTGCTAAAAAAAGAATTTTACTTTTAAACCAATAAAAATGGAACTATAAACATATTTAAGTTTTTCAAGCCCTTGTTCTGTTACATCTTTCGCCACATTTTTAATGCTTTACCTCCAACAGTTCGCGAGTTATGAGTGTTTTAGTAAACAGCGTCCCCCTACTGCTTTCCCCCTCCCCCGGGGATGTCGACCGGCGAGGGGGTGGGACGACGACGACGACATGTGTTTTCATAATCACTATAGTGCCTGTAACAATAATCAGAAATAACTTTGCGTCAGGTCTTCCATGCATGCTCAAAACCTCCTTCAGATCCTGAACTATACTACGAATAGTGTTCGAGCTTGCTACTGTCATTTTGTTTTTCAACGCGTTAACAGTACTTAAATAGTTTTAACAAACTGAAAAATGATATTTAGGACCTTATTTGAAAAAAAAAAATCAAAAAATTTTGATTTGGAATTTATTTTGGTCAAAAAAAGTTTGTTTTGCGCATTTTATTCAAAAATTTTGCTTGTTTGCAAAAAATGGAATTTTACTCAGAAACCAACAAAGATAGGTCCATAATCATATTTAGCTTTTATAAAGCCCTTGTTTTGTTGCGTCGATTGCCACTTTGTTCAGTGTTATATCACAAATAGTTTGCGAGTTACGAGTATTTTAGTAAACGGCTCCCCCCACCGCTTTCCCCCCTCCCCCGGGGTTGTCGACCACCCAGGGGGGCAACGACATGTGGTTTCATAATCACCATCCTGTCTGTAACAATAATCAGAAATAATATTGCGTCAGCCTTTCCATGTATGCTCAACCCCCTTCAGATCCTGGACTATAAATTCAAATTATGTCTTTCGCAATCACTGATTCCGATAGGACCCTAGTCGTTGGGATTCTTGTTTCTACAAATCGAATGGAAATGGCCAAGTAATTTGCATCCACCACATTATGACATTGATTTTCAAGGATATGTAATACAAGGCAGATCCATAAAAAAAAAAAAGTGATTAGGCATTAAGATACTGTAATAAAGATAAAATTTTTGTGTTTGATATCCAACTTATCACAAAGATTATTTACAGTGCATAACATTATGTATTTTTAAATTCTCATCAACCTTAAATGATGAGAATTAGTAACATGGATATGTCGTATTTGGATGGAGATTTGCTGTGTAAGTTCAACTATATAGGTGGTTTTTTCCTGACAAAGCACAATTTTTGGAAGTTTTTTTTAGTGAAGTCGGCTGGAGTTAAGGCCTGAAGAAAACATGAATAAAATCAAATGAAGATGATTTGTAACTATGATGAGTAAAATTTCCCTCTCTAAATAAATGTTAAAAACAACTATCGTCATGGTGACCTGAAAAATAAGAGCAACATCAACTTTTTCAGTGAGAATAATAAGCAACTCATGACTGCTCAAAAAAATCATGTTTTCTTTTTTGAAGATATTAAAACTGGTAAATTCCAGACGTTAAAATCAGACAAAAACCATTTTTTCAGAACATTTTTAAAATGTTCACATTTCAATTGTCTCTGGTACTGCAGCATCATATGAATCGGAATTTGAACACAAACAAGCTTTTGGTTTTGAAATAATATAGAACCCAATATGACACTCTGAACAAAACAATGCCATTCAATAAAAGTCATGTACCTTAAACATTACTTAAGCGATATTTGTGATTTTCAAAAAGAGTTAATGCGCAAAAATTAATGCGTTCACTCACGTAAATTTCAATTGTGTTAATCTGAAAAATGTAAATAAACGTTTAATTTGGTTTAGCTGTGAACAAAAACAAAGTAATGCACTTTAGGAATGGAAAAAAAAAACACTTAAAATACCCTTTACTTTAATCACACATAATAATAAAAAATAAACGTTAAAGCATGCATACATCAAAGAGAAAAAACTGATTGCGATTCAGTTGTTTTTTAACAGACATTTCTTATGATTGATTTTATGAAGTAACCGAATAGGATAATTTCAATATGAAGATAATTATTACAAATAAGGTCACTTACTTCAATATCACATTCTCCTCCTTTCAATATTTTTACGGAAATCCACATTTTTCTTTAATAGTTACGTATTAATTGTTTAAGCCTACAAACTAGTAACATAAACTTGGAATTACTTAGGCAAGTTTGACGAAGTTTCTAAAGGCAATGAATACATAAAACTTGTGTTAGTTACTTAGAATGAATAATTTTATAAGAAATGATGGAGATTAAAGGAATTTTGAGTAAACCTAAACATGGAAATCCTACGAACAGAGAGCTGACATTTTTTTTTTTAATTTTTGGTATTGATATATTGCCAGACTTAAAAGTCTGAAAAATATTGTGAAAGCTTTTTTCTCTCTCTTTCTACTTAAATGAGAAAAAGCACCATACGAATTAACTTTAAAAATTTTGCTCGTAAGAGAAAAAAGTTTTGTACCTGTAAACAAAATATGAAGATTACTTTGCCATCCTTCCTTGCGTTCGACGAACCTCACCGATTGACCGGTTAGTAACCAGTACTAACCGCAGCGTTCTATGATCAATCGGTTACTGCACCGGTTACCATTCAAAGCTGTTGATTGGTTGATTAGAGCACGTGATTATTAGCTGTCACGTGATTAATTTTTCGGTCGCTACCGGTAGTGCTCGTCGAATGTAAGCCTTGAAGTGACACAGCTGTGCCTTTAACTGTGACCGTATTGTGAAATGTCACTGTGGTTGTGGTTGTTGTTGCTGTGCAATGAACGAAATCAAATTCAGTTTTGTGGTCTTACTCATACTATGATGATAACAGCAAGTTTTTACTATCATAGGTGATGAACTCATTCTGTTGTGCATTAAAATAAAGCGCTCAGAGTTTGAATATTCCATAAAAGTTTTATTTTTTTCAAAATGAAGCGCGAAAAAGTGTTTCTTCCTCATCGTTCTGTAAGTAAAGATTGGGATGAAGTTGAAATGGAAAGGGTATGTGACAAAAATTTTACTTCAAACGTCTCATAAATTATATTTTTTTATTATATTTATCTTTACTTCTTTTTTCCAGTTTTGGAGACCAGTCTTTGATAAGGTAATACTAAACATATTTCTTTTTTTAACAATTTGAATTTCTAAATTTTTTGATACTTGTTTGTTTACGATGTGAAGCTGAAATTGTAGTCGAATGCTGTAAGATATTGGTTTACCCAGTCCACAGTGATAAATGTGGCTTTGATTAAAACATGAATCTAAATTCACTCAGTTTCAGTCATAATTGATAAATATCAAATAAAACGTTAAAATGCTTTTTGTTGCCCAAAAAATAAATGACTATAGGAATATATTTGGATTTTGTTGCTCATAGGGTTCAAAAAACAAATTTAAATAATTTTTCTATGTGAAATTCATTTTATGAAGTGATCTTTTAATTAACCAGTAGTAGAACTTGCATGATAAACAGAATCAAAAGATCAAAAAGGGTGCCTGTGTGACCCCCATCTATTAATTTTTGCATAATGCACTTTATAAATGTAAATTTTAACAAAATTTCATTGAAAATATATAAAATAAATATCTTTACATATAAATAACAATTTAAGAGATCTTTGAACTCTTATGTTTTTTAATTACAATAGAATGCCTTTATAATGCCAATCTATATCATGCAATTCTCTATAAAAAGCACTACTTTTCAGATGTAAAAAATATTGATTTTCAGTTAAAAAAAGACCTATATTCAAATTTGAAAACATAAAATTTCCAAGGAAAATTAAATTTTGAAACAGATTTTCATATTTACATCTCAGTTCAAAAGCTGTTAAATGAAAATTAGTATTCACAGAAAAAGAAAAAAAAAGTCAAATTGCACTAGAAAATGCAATTGTTATACAAATTATGAAGGCAGAAGTGTTTTCTTTTGATTGTGACACATATTTATTTGTGAATGACAATATATATCTGTTTATCAGGGCTAGAAAAATCTTGAAACTTTTACATGCCCTGCCGGGCATGTTTGTCTAAAGGATACATGCCCAGTTTTTCTTATTGTAGATCGATAATAGCATTTGAATTTGTCGTACAGCATTAATCAGACGAATTATTTTTATATAAATCATAAAAAAAATAGTTCAAATAAATAGTACATAATAAACCATCGTTAAATTTAACAAAATTTAAATTATATAACGGAAAGGATCGCTTCCACGCAAACCGAAAACAGCAAATAACAGTAGTGCTTGATATAAATTTTGAGCTCCGAGTAAGGATACGGTAATTTTTTCAATAAAATATGAAATAATTAAGAAAAAAATTTAATTAAAAAATTACATGGCTGGCCAGGCATGATAAAAGATTTATGCCCCATCAGAATTTTTAGATACCCTGGGCATTTCGGGCAGCATTATTTTCGAGCCCTGCTGTATACATATTTTGCATAACTAGTGCTTTAATACTAATTACAGTTAAAACTTATTCTGAAGTGCAAATGTATGGATATATTCTGAGTATTAGTTTCAAAATTTGAAAAGTGATCAATATTATGCAAAAACTTTTATAACACAAAAGCTCAGGTCCCAAAGTATGCATTATAATGGTCTTCTACTGTATAATCAAAAGCAATGCAAATAAATTACAATATTGGACAACATTTATCAACAAAATTATAACAAGTTATTATGTAATGTGGAACAATACTTTAGTGCTAGGACACGTTGGTCCACTTGACAAGGTTCTGTTAAATCATTACAGCTTAATGAAGAAAATTAATGAATTGAATGTTTTCAAAATAAAGCAATCTAGGATAAAACTATTTAATATTACTCATGGTGGGAAATTAAACTGCTTATTTAATTTTTTTTTAATGAGGTTAAAAGTAAAAAAGCAGGCAACGTCCTCCGACTGCTATCTCTAAAAATATTTAATGTTTCGGAAATGAAGTTGATTGCACCAGACTGCAGTTCTGAAATAAGGAATTGGGATATTTGAAACTTTTTTGACCACTTTCTTAATTGTTCTCTCAATTTTGTAGTTATATGTTAAAGAATTTTAAAGGTAATTTTATATTTCACTGTATTAAATTTGATAATTATATATTTTTAGTATGACCTAGACAAGGATGGTTGTATTCCGTTACGAGATTTGAAGCAGGCATTAAAATCTGGAGACCTAAGACATGATTTTCCTGATGAAGTAATTGACGAAATTCTTGAATGGGCTGATATCAATCATGATGGAATGTTGAATTATGAAGAGTTTTTACGAATGGTATTCATTTTATTTCTACATTTTGCTTGTATTTTGTTACACCAATGTAAATTGACAACTTTAAAACTAAAACAATTTTTTGATTACTATAGTGTTCTCTGTTTTATTTAGAGGGTAAGGGAGAGGAATTTAGAAAATGTAGAAAATTTAAAATAAAGTAAAAGTTGATGTTTTTAACGCTAAATTAATTTATTTCATTAATATTCAGTGCAGACTTTGTTTAATATTAAGCTTATTTGTATTTTATATGATTTGTACAGTTGGTCAAGTGCGTGCGGGGCAAAGTGAAATAGTTCATTTCATTTACTTATTCAATCTTTTATAAAAACTCTTACATTATCATCTGTTAATTGCTTCATTTACATTCCTTCATTTAATATTTCACTTATTTATTCATTTATCCACCTATTTTCTTATTCATTCCCTATTTTTAAACTGATGTATTTTTTCTCATTAATTAATTTAATTGTTTAATCATTTATTGTTTTATTTCCTTTTAAATTCATCCATTCTTTTATTTACTCATTTATTTGATCAAAAATATCTTTAACCCTTCAAGCGGCCGTGACGTAAAATTCCTTCACCCAGCGATGTATTGAAGAGCGGCCGTGTCGAAAAATTTGGCCTTAAATATTCTGCTCCGAGAACGGCTGCGGCGTAAAATTCTATGGAAGAATATTCATGGCGAAATTTTTCGACACGGCCGCTCTTCGATACATCGCTGGGTGAAGGAATTTTACGTCACGGCCACTTGAAGGGTTAATAATCGAATAGAAAATATTTCATTGGAAAAATATTTTATATTTCACTTTGTCCCAGGAAAAAAATAAGTGAAAATTTTCCAACTTTTTTGGAGGTACAAATTTGCTGCCAAAAATAAAAAATATATGTTTCATTGCAAGTTTTATTATAAAATATATTGTTCTTTCTTTATGTACCGCAATTTTCAGAACGAATTTCCCACTGGTTCATTTTGAAAAAAAGTAAGTTATTTTAACCATTTCACTTTGCCCCACATTCCCCTACTTTAAAGTTTGTTCCTTACAGTTAAAAAATCGAGTAAATGTATCTTAGCTTGAATGTCTCTCAACTAAAGTCAATGTTTAGATGGTTGATTTCTTATGTTTTTTAAAAACAGGAACATTTGTACTGTTGTAATGTTTTTTGATGGATGTAAAATTTCTCACTTGTGAAAAATGTGCGTCACAATGTGCATTTCTTAATTTGTTTTACAAGTGGATCCCTTTTGATTGTCGACTTTCATCGTGGAATCCTTGTTTTTTAATCAACAGTATAGTTTGAATGTAACACACATGATTTATTTTCAAAAAAAGTGCTTTTTTTTTGTACTTAAAAAAGTTTTGTACTCCACAGTTGGGAATAGTGAATAACCGAGCTGGAGACAGATGTCGCCTCATTGAAGCTGAGAATGCCAACAAATTTTTTGGTACTTGTTTAATAAGACCTTGTCTAATAAGAATGAAACTGCAGTCTCAGGATGTGATAACCAGGCTGTCTAATATATTGCATATAGTTCTGCCTTAACTGCCTTTTCTGCTCAAAGGTAGTAACTTACTGCTAAATACCCAAGTTTTTCCTTCAATTCCGCACCATGCTGCGGACACTCGTTGGTGAGGTAAATTCACTTTATCTGCCAGTTTGTTGGCTCTCTCATCTTCAATGAGATGATATCTGCATTGAACATTTAACATAATTCGGTTATTCACTATTCCTGACTGAGGAATTCTAATAAGAAAGAAACTGCAGTTGCAGGATATGATAACCAGACTCTCTTGTATATTTTATGTAGTTTTGCCTTATCCCTGACTCGGGGGCAGTAACTTACTACTAATGAGGTGGTGCCTATTTTTATTAAAACTGATACATCCTTAATGCGAGGCTTTATGGATTAAAATTACCTCAAGGTCAGGTTCAGCTCAAAGTCTGTTGCGGTATTTAATTTTTGTCGGTGCATTAATTGAGAACATACATTTAGTTGCAAATATTAAAAGTGCCAACGAAAAATTTCATGGCAATTGAGAACATTCGTCATTTAAATTGAAAACAGAATGAAGTTTTGTGGAACCCTTGAGGGATCTCCATGGAACTGTTGGATTCCATGGAACACAATTTAAAAAGTGCTGTTCTAAGAAAGTGGAATTCTGGGTATTATTATTATTATTATTTTTTGACTCTCATCATTTTTGGTTTTTCTAGGTTCATGCTAGGGAATTGGGAGAAGCAAGACCAAAGTTTCAAAGGATTGTACGTTTTGCGGCATTAGCAGTTGTTCCTAAATCACAGCATGCCATAACCATTCGTCGTTATATAGAAGAATATAATTGCATGCCACCACCAATATTTCTTTTACTCATCAGTTTAATTGAAGTAAGTTAATATGTTCTTAAAGGGGTCATTCTACAAAAAATGTGTTTTTTAGGTCTGTGGTGGTTAGTTTCAAAAATATTTATTTTTAAGCACTTTTTTATGAGATTTAGAAAGGTATAACAAATTTTGAAAATGATCAATACAAGTTAATGTTATAATTTTTTTTTAAATGTTTCTTTCACTGAACGGAGAGATACTTGTATGCCTCGGTTACATGTCCCAACACATTTCCTCCCATGTACTTTTTGATTTATTTACTCAATACAAAAAAGTATAACAGATTTAATACTGAAATTTGAATCACTTGATGTTTTTTTAATAGTTTAAAAGAGTTATGTAATAAAATAAAAAAATATATAGCATTCATAATCTTTTGATTCACTGTCACAGTCTTTCTTGTATCCTCCATTAAGGATCTAATAGTCGGAGAGCTGGTGACATATTTTGGGAAGGTATTTTAGGCACTTAGAAACAAGAAAAATTGAACAATTTGAATGTTAGAGAATCTGGAATCGAGAGTCTGCAAAGCCATTTGCGGTTATTTTGCTACTGTGCAGCTAGTTAAAGTTGCGTAGTAGCAAAAAAAAAAAAAAAAAAAAAAAAAAAACATCCTCTAGGCGCCTTGGAACTGTGAAAAACACCTTGTGAAAAATCAACCAAAGACCTGTACCTTTTGCTTTAAAAAAAAAATCATTCAAAAAACCCATTCTTTAGGCTCCTTGCAATTACATATTTCAGTTCCTATTTTAACTCTTATAGAAGATAGAAATAGCACTTTCTGCTTAAATTAAAAAATCACCCCCATTACGACTGTCAATTCCAGTTTCCCTAAAATTCAAATTGTTCAATTTTTCCAGTTTCTAAGTGCCTAAAATACTTTCCCAAAATATGTCACCAGCTCTTGGGCTATAATTAAGAATAAGAATTCCCAATAGACGGCAGTACTGGCAGCTCATTACAAAGGGTTTTTTCAGTCAAGTCGTGTTCCTCAAACAAAATGCAAGTGTATTTAAATAAAAAGTTTAAAAATAATATTTAAAATACATATTTACTGTCTGGTACCCTTCATTCCAGGCCAAAATTTTAACTATAAGAAAAGTTACAAAATAATCAATAGAGAATGTGACCAACTATGTGAGAGTAAAAAGGGGCTTAAAAGGGGACCAATATAAATTAACTTTAAAAAAAATCAAAGATTGTTTTTTTTTTTTTTGCATGAACTGTCTGCAATCTCAAATGAGTTCTTAAAAATTTTCTGTCAAAAAACGCGGTATTCCTCCCGAGTCTTATATTGCGGCTGACAGAAAAAATGCAGAGTTGAAAGTGAATTGAGTGCTACTTTGCAACCAGAATGTTTTTTCAATTATATTTATTCCTTTTTATAATATTAATAATTGGGGTACTTCAAAATTAGAGATAAAAATTTCTTGCTCATCAAAAAAAAAAAAAAAGTCTTAGCATTATAGAAATTTGTTTAAAATATGTCAAAATTTTCTGCCAACTTTGAAAATTTTCTTGGAACAGGTTCGTATGTTTGTCTATGTAATTTTAGTCTGCCCGCTTGGTATGTCTTTTATCACTGGTCTGATGGAAGACGTAAAATTTGAATTTCACTAATTGAATGTTCATGTTCAATAAATTTTTAATATAAAATATTATTTTAATAGATTTTGTTCTGTTTTTGATACTTCATTGTAAAACATAGCTTCACTAACAATATAGCTTCAGATCCTTTTGGACTCGACGGTTTTGGATAGGATGGTAAAAACTGGTTTTTACTGTAGTATCCCAAACCTTACCAACCTTGCAGGTGGTTGGGTCCATTTTTTGATATTTTCTTGTTTTTCTAAATTCTTATACAGTATTCTTCATAAATATTAAGATTTGATTGGTGCTAGATAAGACCTTTTTAATAAGTTCTGAGTATGTTATAGAATAACATGTACTCATTTTATTCTTAAGTAGTTTTCTGTGTGTAATTACTTTAGTTTATTTGAGAGACTCAATTATTACCAATTATAAAATTTTTTAAAAATGTTTTTTACAGAAAAACCTTTAGAACTAATCCTATAATAATTTCTTACTTAGCTAATATATTTACATCTTAATCAAAAATAATTTCCTATTGTAATGTATTTATCATTGAAAGTAGTTTAATGTTCCTTTTTTGTAAGATACATCTCACTTGCAAAATATCTTAAATAATTTCAATTACATAGATTGGAATTTTTATTTATTACTGTGTGAAGCATCAAGAATTGAGTGCATCTGGGCCTGTTCCCATTGAAAGTGTTCTTATATATAACCCTAAAAGAAGATATGAAGCATGGCGTTACCTTACTTACATGTTCATACATGCTGGGTAAGATAATATATTTTTATCATTTGTTTTTAGACAGTTTTTTGCAAATTTTTTAGTATGCTTAGTTCGTTTCATCATAATGTATATAATAGCCGATGATCGAGTAACGCTCCTGAAGGCATCGACAATTAAACTCGCACCACGGCATGATAATTTGATAATATGTTTTGGTAATGTGTAAAATGCAGGGAAAGGCTCTATTGTGACAAGGTTGAACTGGATCCGGTAACTTAACTGTTTTACTGGTAAGACTGCGCCATTTCAGGGGAATGAAGAAACAAAAAAGTGATCAACAATGAATGCTATCTGCTGGAGTTAGTTAATCCAATGCAGTTAGGGTTAAAATTTCATTATCAAAATATCACAAAACAGGCTATTGCTTCGCTCAAATGTAGAATAAATTTTCACCCATCATATCTTGATAGGCGATTTTTTAGTATTAAATATTATAAGTTCTGTTCTGTCGAAAATATTTGTGTTTGTAAAGTTATTTTGGCAACTCATGTGAATTTTCGTGTTATTTCAAGTAGATTATTCAGTTTTCAAATGTTGTTTACCTGTTATGTGTTCTTAAAGCTGTTGTGGAGGCCCCGGGGTAGTAACCTTTCCTGCCCTCCTTTAAATCTTGCCCTGGGTACAGTACTTTCTGATCATTTGGTTTGGAAAACTTAAAGCATCGATCTGGTCACGGTTCAACTACGATGACAGAATGCACTTTTTGCATGAACCTTCCAGTGCTTTACTTTAAAATATATCACGGAACCTAAAATCCTTGCTTTCAAGCAATGAAGGCTTCACTCTCTCTATCTACTTATTATTTATTCTCAATTGACATATCACAGTAGGAAATTTCATTACAGAAAGCAGAGCTGGCTTTCTTATTGCCCTTTGGCAACGGATTAAATATTTTTTTCAGTTCACGCTCAACAATAGGTTAAAATAAATAATAATCATTTGGAAGACATAACCATCCAATGTTTAAATTAGTTAATTAACAAAAACGTTTCCAATTCGATCCATCGAAACTCTATAAACCATGCTTGACACACCTTAATTGCACATAAAAAATTTGATCAAAATCGGTCCAGCCATTTAAAAGCCTTTTGGTTACAAATGTCTGCACAGAAGAAATATATATATTAAGAGCCATTATTTTGAATTTCAGACAAAAAACGGAAATTTTGGCAGTGACCATTTTTGATTTTCCTAATTTTTTTATATGTCAAAGTAGGTCATGAGAAGTGAACATTCTGAAATTTTTAGCCTTCAAAATTTTTTTTTTCACTCGTTAAAAATTCCCAAAGTTTGAGGTTTTGCAGCCCTTTTTTAGAAAAATTATAAAAGTCGCATTTTTGTGCGTTATAGCTTTTTAAAGAAACACCACCTCATGGTTATGTTTATATTTATTGGTTGTATTGTATCTAGTGATGATGACTTCATAGTTATTTTGGTTGGGGGTTGTTGCTTTCTTTAGATAAGGGGTCGCCAGGTATGGTTTTTATCCATTTTTGCGCAAGTTTAACCTGCGTTATTTCCCCCAAAAAGCCATCCCCCGAAAAAAATGTAACATATACTGAAAGTTTATGCTATGAAGTGAGTAAATGGCACAAAATTTTTTTGAGGTTCAATTTTTTTTAGGAGAAAAATACCCTGATATTTTTCTCATTTTCAAAAATTGTGCTTTTTTGATTGCAATTAACTCAAAACAGCATCACTAGGAAAAAAAAACCTTTTATATATTAAGGTACCTGGCTATGTGTAAAACATCAAGAAAAAGAAAGCAGCATGGGATCTCTTCTTGTTTTCCAGAAAATAATTTTTTTTTTGCAGCTCATTTTATGCGTTTTCTCCTACGTAATACGTGTGTCCAGTATGCAGATTAGATCTGCTAAAACTTAAAGGATGTAGTAAGAATGTATATATGTGTGTATAGAGAGAGAGAAAAAGACTAACAATACTTTATTTTTCTGATTTTAACACATTGATGATATTTTAATTGGAGGTAAATCAGAAAACGATAAGTCAATATCATATATATATATATATATATATATATATATATATATATATATATATATATATATATATAAAATTAAGCAAACAGAATTACAAATATTAAACAAATTATAAATAACAAATGATGATAAAAAAGAAAAATGCAGACAGCTATTAAGTAGGAATAGAAAAAGAGTGAATCCAGAGCTCATCAGCCGTGGAGGATTCATTAATTATGGTCAAAAGACCAAAATTTTAACTATAAACTAGAAGAGAATGCTTAAGCTCCAGTACATGTAATATAGAGTAACAATGGGCAAACGCACCACTTGCTAAGCTAAAAACAATAAACTAGAGCTCAAACCTAAAACTAAAAGCAGGGGGTTTCGCCTCGACTAATTAGGAAAACAAGTTCCGATAATTGGCCTACCACGGGACAGTACCTGCCAATGACAAAATTGTCTTACCTAGAAATCCGCATAAACAAATCCTGTCCGTTGTTCAGCTTGATAAAAAAGTCGATCCATTCGTCAACAAAACATTAAAAATATAAAAACATATCCGGAAATCGGTCCAAAGACATACCAGGTCGCCTGTTTCGCACGTGTAAAACTTATCCACCACGGTGATTCATAAAAAAATGGTTTGTCATGGTTGTATCATACATTTACACAGTTAAACAGTTTCAAAAGAAGCAAAATGTTCATCGAAGGCTATACTTAAGCAGATGTTTTCAACTAGATTTTTAGGGAAGTTATTATAAAAAAGTAAGTTTTTGAGTACTGAAATTTATTGCTTAAATGCAGAAATGGTATTGCAAATTCTTTTAATTCTGATAGCTTGCGAAACAATAATGCCAATAAAAACCTTTTTATTTAGGCAGGAGGAGAAATCTTGTAAACTGTTAACTGTGAAATTGAATTCACGTCTTTTATCATAGATTGTAGTGGAACAATTTGAGTCAATTTGGATATCAACATACATTTTTCATCATTTCTCCGGGATACGAGCCCTCGGTCTCATAGTACTTTCGTAATGAGACCTCGGCTCGCCGGCCCTGCCTCGGTCTCATTACGAAAGTACTATGAGACCTCTGGCTCGCCAGGACCGAGCGGAGCGAGGTGTATAATGTATATTAACCTCAGACTGTTAATATACATTACAGTCAGAGTATGGTCACAATTATGTATATTTATGTATATTATGCATATTCATGTGTATGTACACCCAAGGGTGGCTCCTTCCGTTCAGTGTACAATAATGACACAGTTTTAAGTGTGAAATATGCACCATTATTGTGCAGATTTATTAATAAAATTCAGCATTTTTAAGAGTACAACCGAAAGAACTTTCAATTGTTAACATAAAATTCAGTACGTAAAGGAGGCACGTTAATGTCTAAATAATTTGTGGCATCAATAAGAATTAACTTTTAGAACAAAATAACCGAACTATTTTTGTAAAATTAATTAACATACAGTAAAAATAAAGTTAAAAGCTACAAGAACCCCTCAAGGATTTGTAAAAAACAAAGAATTTCCGAAGTGAGAATTTTTATGTGAATTCTAAAATAAAGAACTTACCTTTTTATGGTATAAATCCTCACACTCAGTTCAAAACAAAACATCATCTGACAATGGCGCGTTACAGATACACACCACGTTGGAGTTAACTTTTAATTAACCTTCAAGTTACTGGCATTTTCTAATGTTTTTACTTCAAAACACAACTACTGAATCTAAACTAACACAAAATAAGCATTCCTGTAAGGTATATTGCACAAAACAACACGTATCTCTCCTGTGTAAAACCAAGTAAAGAACCCAAGTAAACAAGTTCGAACAAGTTTGCCTTCGCGTTGCCAACCGCAGGTTAGTTTCACCAGGGATGCCATGCTTAAAAATTTATCGCCTCATTGGCGAGAAAAATATTTCAATTTTGTGCAAAAAATCGGATGTCGCCAAATGGGGGGGGGGGTATATCACATCTGGTACCTTACATTTTTTCGGAGGGTGGTTTTTAGGGGGAAATAACGCAAGTTAAACTTGAGCGAAAACGGATAAAATCCATACTTTGCGACCTCTTATCTGAAGAAAGCAACAACCCCAACCAAAATAACTATGAAGGCATCATCACTAGGTACAGTACAACCAATAAATATAAACATAACCGTGAGGTGGTATTTCTGTAAAGAGCTAAAGTGCACTGAAATGCTACTTTTCGAATTTTTCTAAAAAAGCGATGCAAAACCTCAAACTTGGGGAATTTTTAACGAGCGTAAAAAAAATTTTGGAAGGCTAAAAATTTCAGATTGTTCACTTCTCATGACCTACTTTGACATATAAAAAAATTAGAAAAATCAAAAATGGTCACTGCCACACCTTGTCTGAACTTCAAAATAATGGCTCTTAAGATAGCCCCAACAAGTTCTGAAAAAAAAACTACATTGAGCATAAAACATATTACAGTCAACACTGCTTAATGTGATCACAGTTAATGTTATTATTCGCTTAATGTTATCAAAATCACAAAGTCCCGGAACACTTGTTCATTAACATATGTTTAAAAAGTCGGATATTGTAATCAGTGTCTTCGTTTATTGTTATCACTTTTTCATAAACTTTCAATTTATTCCTCTTTTTTTTTGCTCTTCAGTCTGAAAAAAAACAAAACAAAGGTAAACCCTGACAAGAAGCTTCCGGGAAAACAAGTCCCCTTCTTATCAGTAAAGTAGAAGAATTTTTCTTCCTGTCCAGTTACACTAAAAACTTCACTCTTAACAGTCCAAAATTTTAGCCTCAGACAAAAGGCGCAATGATTTCACCGCCAAGGAAAAGATTGACATTTTCAAATACTTTGACACTTTAATCGTGATGAGTCTAAGAAATGCTGCAGATCAAATAAACATTTCTCAGTCATTACTTTGTAAGTTACTAAACAATCGCGACGAGGTTGAAGACAAAATGGAGCTGAATGGAAATTTAACCAACAAGCAAAACTAGAGCAGATGGTGAAGTCGAACCTGCGTTGAAACTGGTTTACGAATGTCAGGGATAAAGAACAGAAGATCTTGCTTTTAAAATGGGCAAAAAAGACTTTGTAGCACCGGATGGATGGTTTAATCAATAGAATAAAAAAGCTAGTTCATTCTGCCAATCTATAATTTAAAACTGCGCTTATTTGAAACATAGTAATTTTAATTTGCAGTTGTAAAAATAAATGCTTCTAAATTGAAAAAAATCATTGTTTAGTGTCCGCTAGATTATTTTCGTTTAAAATTTCATATTCTACTAATATTATTTGAAGTAATAGATTTTTGAAGCATAAATATAAATACATGCAAGTTTAATTCTGTAAAACTCAAAAAATGTGTTCAATTTTTAGAATATTGTGTTTTTGAATTTTAATTATGGTCAAACAGGTTATAGAACTAAAGATTCATGACAAAAACTCTCAGACGCAAGTACAGATTACATATTTGTTTTAAAACTGAGTCCTCTTTCTCCTATACATAGACCTCAGCCATTAGCAACATTTCTTTCGGCAGTGGTCATAAGATTTGATGATTAGTGTCTATAATTAAATTTTTGTCGTATTAATTGATGAAAAGAAACTATAATAATGCATAACATGAAGCATTGTTATTAGCTCTTTTTGTCTAAAAGATATGTCATTTCTGCTATTTTACTTTTTTTCTTTGGTTTAGTGGGGTTCACATATTTTTCAATCTGCTTATTCAACTTCTTTTGGGAGTTCCCCTAGAGATGGTGCATAAGGGATGGCGTGTCATGTTAGTGTACCTTGGTGGTGTTCTTGCTGGTAAATGTTTTGTTTTTTACTTATATTATCACTTCTTTGTTCTTTGTAATTCAATTGAATCATTTTGAAGTAATATAACACTATGTATAACACATGTTAAAGTATTCATTCAGTTTGAAAGTTAGATCTTTCAGTTTTCTGCTTGAAAATTCAATCAAGCTTTTTTTCTTTAACAAGTATTATATAAGTTTTTGCATTTTTGTTAAACAATGGTTTCTGTCAAGGATAGAAACTATTTAAATATGGTGCTCTTTTTTTTTAAATCTATCTATTAAAGATAAATTAATGCAGTTTCGTTCTTTTAAGAGCAATTTATAATTCAAATCCAATTTTATATGCTTTACCTAAGATGAACAAAAAGAATGATTAATCTTTTATGTAAACCTTTTTTACATGTTGTCACATTTATATGCGGTTTGTTTACATGTTTGAAGTTAAACTTTTTAAAACGATAACATTTTCCTGTTAATGTTTCTTATAATTAGTAATAGTTGTTTTTTTTTTTTTTTGGATCAAATCCTTGTTGATATTAGTTATTTTACTGCTACACTGAATATTATTGATTCTTGTCTCTACTTTAAAAAAATGTAAATCCTTAGCTATCTTCTTTTTTTTTTACTGTTTTGATAGAAATAATAGTGAAAGAATTTTGCAATCTGTTCCTTGATCATTTGCTCTATACCTACTTTTTTAAACGCTTTACTTTCCTATTTTCAGGCTATAGCTGTAAAGTAAAAATACTTTTCAAATATCATTCATTTAGTTTATTTATTGACTGTTTGATTAAACGTTCTAACTCTGAGAATGTTTTGGTTTCAAACTCTGCTATGCAGTTGTTTTGACTTTTTGTCCATGCATAGTCATCAATTTGCTGAAATATTTAAAAGGTTAGGTTTTGGCACTGTATTTTCTCCTCTGATTAAGATTAAATTACTAATTTGAAACATTCCAGTAATTAATCCCACAACTAAAGCATTAATAGATTTACTTTCAAATGTATTCTTTCTTTTCACACTGAAGTTAAATAGTTCAAAGTTCTGCTTAATCCAAGGTGTTTCACTTATATTTTAAGTTAAACTTTTTATTAGCTAAAAAACTGATTTTCAATAAAATCTGAAAATGGAATTCTTTTGCTTTGGAAGATTGGTTTCAACCAGTGGTTGGAATACTATAGTAGCTGCATTTTTTAGTAGTTTGTAGAGTGATGGGCTACTGTTTAAAAAAAGTAGTGTAGTGAGTAGTTCAATACAAAAAAAAAAAAAAAAAAGTGGTTTGTAAAGATTTCTGGAAACTACTTTTAAATAAACTTAAAAAACAAAAAACAATCAAGGTTCAAACAAATTTTGACTAGCTCAAATTTTACCCAAGTACATCAGTAGATGCAATGAGAAATAAGACTCATAAAAATACGAGCTGACCTCAGTTTTGATACTGCACGTTCTATCTGTTTGACGCCATCAGCTTGTTTGCCATCATAATTTTCATATTTCGCCAATAGTTTATGGGAAAAAGCAATTATATTTACAAAAATGAAGATATCGGTGATTTCGTGAGTTGAAAATTTTGTGAGTTTTATATGAACAGACCGAAAATTGAAAAACAAAAATATTTCGCGAGACTTAAATTTTAGTGATAACGACCGGCACGCCAAAATCGTGAAATAAGA
This sequence comes from Uloborus diversus, assembly GCF_026930045.1. Taxonomy (NCBI): domain Eukaryota; kingdom Metazoa; phylum Arthropoda; class Arachnida; order Araneae; family Uloboridae; genus Uloborus; species Uloborus diversus. The sequence continues at coordinate 150,209,937 of NC_072731.1, read as the reverse complement.
ATATCTGTAAAAGCAGTTATTTCACGATAACTGCTTTTACAGTATTTACTAAATGAGGAAGCTACTGTAAATGTTAAATAGGATGACATTGAACTGTTCTGGCGGGCTTACAATAAATACAAGCATTACAGTGTATAACAGTATGATAACGAAAATGTTTGAAAAAAAAAAAAAAAAAACATTGAACTTTCTGATGAGCTAATTTATTGATCTAAACCTTTTTTCGTTCCATCCTCTTACGGTTCGTGTGTATTAGGGCGTCCCAAAAAAATCACAAGTTGATTTTTCAAGTTACACACCCTCTTATATTTTTCGTTTTAGGTCAAAACAATTGTAAAAAAAGTTTCATATAATTTGAACAATGGCAACCAATGCCGACTTCTGCCTGAAAGTGTGAACCAGCACTTGTACTGCTAGCAGGGCCGCCGAGAGCTGAACCCCGGGCAAAATACTGACTTGCGGACCCCGTCCAACTATTTAAAAAAATCCCGTTGACTGCCCTCACCCATTATTTACATTTCATTGTAATCCTAGGTTTCATACCATGTGTCAGTGTACAGTGGAGAAACGAATCGTGTTTGGTAGTTTTTCTTTGTAAAAAATATTTAAAAAGATGGTTGAATGAAAAACAAAAAAAGCTAATCACTGTAATGTTAAACAATCATTTTGACACTTTCAAAATTCTTGAAGCTACTCAATTTTTTTTTCAAACGTATATACAGCAAAACCTTGTTAAGTTCTCACTCAAGGAACTAAAAAATTTTGACTACTTATGCAAAGTGACGACTTAGGTGGAGTGGGAAATTAAAGAGAAGAAAAAAAAAACGCCCAAAAATCACTGAAATACTTTTGTGAATTGCTGTAGAATTCGGCGAGAAAAACAATGTATTATGAAATCAATACCTATAAATTAGAAAAAATAAAATAAAAAGGAAGACAAAAAAATTATCTTGTCACAATTACCATGTTTTTTTTTTTCTCTTTGGTACATTAAAATAATCCATCAATGTTGGTTGATGAAGCTGTTGGTTTCTAGAAAAAACTCTTTTTTCTACCATACTTAATGCTTTAAAGTCTGCATCTGTTGTTCCTTGAATGGATGTTAAATACAGTCGAACTTTCTCTAAGTATTCGATTGCTTCTGTTTTACTGGGTGATGGGGTACTCATACACTCGACATCACTATCCTCACTTGAACTACTCTGTTTTTCTTTTAAATATTCAGTAGTCAAAGCTTGTACAGTCGCTTGAGAGCAGATTGCAATGTCGTTGTCAATGTTGATTAAATCATTTACGTCATTGACACTGCACCCCTTTTCATTTGAGATTTGTAGCAAAGTTTCTAGTGGTTCTGGGTCGATGACGGCTTCTTCGTTGAAGTTATCTACTGATTCTGCATTTGTTACAAAACCTGCATGCTGAAAACAATTTGAAACAGTTTGTGCTGTGACCGAACTCCAACTTTTGTCAATGTAGTTAATTGCATCTAAAACTGAAACTTCTAGTTTTTCGTTTCCATCCAATGCTTTTATCAAGTCCTGTACAAGCATTTTTTTGTACCTTCGTTTAAAGGCTCCAATTATGCCTTGATGTAAAGGCTGTAGAAGAACAGTTGCATTTGAGGGAAGAAAAACAATTTCAATTGCTTTTAAATTTTCGGGCTGATTGTGGGCTGTAAAATTATCAACAATGATGACAACCTTTCTTTTCTGCTAAAAAAAACTGAGAATCCAGCTTACGAATATGTTGTTCCCAAATTATTCTTGTCATCCATGTATTTGAATTTGCCTCATATTCAACTGGCAAGGATTTAACATTTTTAAAACAGCGGGGCTTTTTGCTTTTGCCTATCACGAATGGTTTCATTTCCATTCATATTTGCTCCAAGCAGAACTGTTAGGCATTGCTTGCTTGCTTTTCCAGAAGTGCATTTTTCACCCTTAAATGATAAAGTTTTGTGAGGCAAAAGATGGTAAAATAAACCTGTCTCATCTAGATTAAAAATATCTGAGGCATCAAGCTTTGATAAAATGTCTTTGAGAACACGATTTTTCCAGGTTTCTATAGCGCCACCTTCAACATATGCTGCTTCTCCGCAAATTGTTTTATAGGCTAAGCAATGTCTGTCTTTAAAACTTTCCAGCCAACCATTGCTGCCGCTGAAATCTTCTATGTTAAACTCCTCGGCAATTTCCAAGCCTTTTTCTTTGAGAATCACAGCAAAAATAGGCACATTTTGTGACCTTAACTCTTATAGCTGGGCTTACTCGCTATGAAATGAAATCACACTCAAAAGTGGGCACAAATGAACAAGAAAAACGTCTACACTAGGAGTCGCAGAAAGAATTAATGCTTTGAATAACCAGCAGCAAAGAGCGACATTTCAAGCAGGGCTAGGATTCCAAGAATTGAATACCCCTAAATGGATGGAATGCAGCAATAGAGAGCTACTGTCACTCATCAAAAACTCAGGGACGATTGCACTGCAAAACCTTTTGTTCCCTAATAGAAGTTTTTTTGATGCACCTGGAATTCTGGCCACATGGCCAAGTTAAAAACTCTGCCTTCCCCCTTGTCCCCTCATCAGTGTGCTGAAAAGTTGCTAATCTTGTGGCCCGTGAATAATTACTTATTTTTACCTCTTTATTTACTTGTTTTTTGAAAAGTAGCGACCACATTTCAAAATTAGTTTGTAGTTGCTACATTTTAAAAAAAGTAGTTGTAGTGAACTACATTTGTAACAAAGTACTGGTAATTGTAGTTCGCTAGAAAAAAGTAGTTTTTCCAACGACTGGTTTCAACAACACTCTCTGAGTGGCACGAAATGTTCATTGACTGCAATATATGGATCAAGAAATGCCCTGGCGATAATAACGTGATACGTAAAATTGACATTGATATGCCACAAAGAACATGTTAACATCCTTTTTGGAATATCCAATTGCAATCAAAAAACCTGTTGCACATCTTGATGTCACCTGAGTCACATATACAAATTGTAAATCTGCTACAACTGATCGTTTTTGTGTTATCCAAGAAACATACTTATGCCAAGATATGTACATGAATACAGAACAGACACTGTGACAAAACTTGTTGACAGGGATTCAGGGACAGTCAAAATGCATGTTTTGCTTGCCTACAAATTAACACGCATAAATCTGGATGGACATCATGAAAAACTAAAGTCAAAATTTGTTTATACGTTATTGAAAGGAAAGTTTATGTTCAAATTTGAGTGATAAATTTTTCGTGAAGACAATACTACTTTTCTTTTTGCAAGGAAGTAAATGATGCTTCTCCTCATGTTGTCCGAACTGTGTAAATTTTTCATCTGAAAGGTTTTTTTGGATAATCAGAGTTTTCAGTAATTCAAGGTGACGTAAGCCCCAATTAACCTCGGTTTTTCAAGACTCCACTGTATTAACATCAGATTAAGCATGACCTTTAACTCCATTTAAAGGAGCATTAAACTTACACAGAAAAAATTGAACTCAACTGCTGTTTGATTATGCAACATTGTTAAATTTCTAACCATAGTTTTGATTTCTCTTCCTACAAGAACAATTAATTCTTCGGTCCACAAACTTTTTTGAGAAGCTTTTTTTTTCCTCAATTTTTCTCATAACTGGAAACCATCTCAATAGTTTTACAGTTTGTGCTTGCTTTCCTTTTATTTTCTGTCTCTTTACTGTTTCGATCTATCTTATGTTCTGTGCTCTCACAGGCTGGTTTCAATCAAATATTTTTGGTTCATACCATTCCATGTTAATTTGTGCTGTATAAACAATTGTTTTTCATTTTATTCCTATTTTAGCCCATAGAATTTTTGATCATCTTTCATATAATTTGATCTTTAGCAAAGTTTTATTTATATCATGAAAACTGAAATTTCTAAATTCATGCAACTTAATTGTATTATTATGACCAAGCTATTTTATATTTTGTTAAAGGTTCCTTGGGAAGCTCCATATCTGATCCTGCCACATACTTAGCTGGGGCTTCTGGTGGTGTTTATGCTCTAATTGCTGCACATTTGGCTAATGTGATAATTGTAAGAAAAATTATATCCTCTGTAACTGTGCCCATGCATTCACGTAATATTACTTAAAATATTTGCACTCTTTTTATTTACAAATTTTTGCAAAGCTTTCTTTTAGGCATATAGCTCCTAAATATAAATAATTACTAATGATACAATATCTTTAGTAATCTGTTTTCTTTACTTAATGAAAGCTTATAAATGGTGTAAAATAGTTTTTAAATACTTTCCTGGGTTGTTATTGATATAATAAATAACTTTATATTTGATGGTTTATCCTTTCTTTACATTTAATTTGAAAAGAATATAGAAAGATCAAAATAAAGTCATGGGTCAACTGCATGTGGGGTAAAGTGGAATAGTTCATTTTGATTGCTTATTCATTCATTTATTAGATCACTTATGTATTTATTCATTCATTGTTTAATTCATTTACATTTCTTCATTTACTAATTCAATTATTCATTCATTCCCTATTTATTCATTCTTTTATCCACTCATTTATTATTTCCTATGTATATAAAAATATGTATTTATTTATGCGTTTATTGTTTCATTATTTATTCACTCATTCTTTTAATAAAAAAACATTTTTAATAATCACATGGAAAATATGTCATTAGAAAAATATTTTATTCTTCATTTTGCCCCATGAAAAAAGAAAAACTTTTCCATCTTTTTTTGAAAAACTAATTTTTTTCCAGAAATGAAAAAAAAAAGGTTCCAACAAAAGTTGTTATTTTAAAAGTTACATTGTTCTTTCTTTAAGGTCTGAAAATTTTAAAACGAATTTCCAACTTGTTCATTTTGAACAAGGTAAATTCTCTTAACTATTTCATTTTGCCTCACTTTCCCCTAATGACAGTCATTGCGATTACTTTTAAATTTATAAACAGTTTTTTTTTCCTTGTTGCTTGTCTTTTTTTTTTCCTGTTGTAATATTCATATAATGTAAGAAATTGCTCTTGCTTTGGTTGCATTGATGACAGTTAAATTTTCAATCCCTGTGATGTTTCATTTGGAGTAACAGACTTGCATTATTTCTAAAGACGCAATTTATGCATTATTCTAAAGGCTTGCATTATTTCTAAAATCATATAGGATGCACTGAATTTCATCTACCAATGATATAACTTATTAGTTTTAGTAACTAAAATCACATTAAGGTAATTTCATTATCTAATTATGTAAGATAACTTAAGTTTTAAATTCTAAAATTTGACTTTCTTGTTAAATATTTAATAATTTTAAACCCATTCATATCATGTCATTTTTATTTTCAGAATTTTGGTGAAATGACTTTCGGTTGGGCCCGCCTCATTGCACTTTTTATTTTTGGTGGAACTGATATTGGAGTAGCTTTTTATGCAAGATATGTGGAAAAGGAAGAAAATCGTACGAGTTATGCAGCACACTTTGCAGGATCATTAGCTGGACTGATGATTGGTATGGTGTGCTTACGTAACTTAAAAGTACATAAATGGGAAAAAGTTCTTGGCTGGGTCTTATTTTCGCTATATCTTGCTTTGATGTTGTCCGCTGTTTTGTTTAATATATTCTCTCCCACATTCCCAACTCAAGTATTCGACTGAAGGCTGAGACGTTTCCATACTTATGTTGTCTGTTTTACGTTCATGTTTGTATATTGTTATTCAAAGTAATTTATTATAAATATAATGTTTTATACATTTTTGTGTTATGAGTGCAAAACAGTATTATCTAGAAAATTCAGCAAAGTTGTATTTGTAAATTGAATTAGTTATATAATTTATAAGCTATATTGAAATATTTCTTATATTTCACTTGATGTTTTTGCTCAATTTATGAAAGGATATATATTTGGAGGTACATTTATGGATCAGTCAGCCATGCATTATGAAAAAAAAGTGAATATATAAATTGTCCGGTGAATTTTTTTACTGTTTTCGACATTGTTCAGAGATTTGATTTTCTTTGTTGCATCTTGTTGTAGTAAAATATGTTTGTATTGAGCTTTAAATTGTACTTCACATAAATGTTTTGCTAAAACTGTATTTATTTTAAATTTCATTGCATGTTTGCATGTGCATCTACACATATATCTAGATTTCTTTCAAAAGTTTTTGTTTTTAATCACTTTTGATGTTCTTTTTACTTTTTAAAGAGATTTTTCAATTTTGTTTTACAGCAGAATTGTATAATCCATTGCAGCAAAATTTCTTCTAGTGTCATAATCATCACTAAATGTAGCTTTGTAGACTGTTTTGCTTGCTTTAAATTTTTGTCACAAATAAAGGTTTTTCATTAATTAGATTTTAGATAATAGAAAAAGTATTCAATTCCAGTTCTGGAAAAAGAAATTCCTTCTATTGTTAACTGCTGCGTACAGTTAATTCATAACTAAAATATGAAAAATTCTAATGTATTGCTTTAGATTTCTGAATGAGAAAACTAAGCACATGTTATGAATTATACATTGAACCTCTTTTCCATGCCTTTTTTAAAATTTTTCATTTTGCGTTATTTATTTTTGTAATATTATTCTTATTGTTATTTTATTTTTTTTGTAAGAAAAAGTGCAGTGTTTAGTTTAGTAGTTTTTAAGTTACATTTGAAAAGTCTCCAGTGTTTTAGTAGACAAACTTTAACTTCCTTGCAGTTCTTAACAAGACATCTCATCTGCTTAAGGTGTAACTTTTGGTCAGCCCAACTGTAAAGTGGAAAAAATTAGGTAGAACTTTTTAAGAAAGCGGTGACAGTTTTTTTAAAAAACATTTTATGTATAACAAGTTTCAAAGTTATATAGCTATCTATCTATCTATCTATCTATCTATCTATATATATATATATATATATATATATATATATATATATATATATATATATATATATATATATACATGCCCATCATTTAGAGGATTCAGAACAGGGCATCCCCCCCCCCCCCCCGCATTTTCCTCTGCTTTTGAGAAATTAATGTATTTACATTATGATTTTTATTGTTTTTTGAAATAATATGTATTTGCCCCTCCTTAGAATTTTTTTTAAATAACGAGCCAGTATATCTGTGTGTATGATGTTTTTACTATTTTATAGTCTCTTAAAGTGATTAAGGCGTACATTTCTGTACTTAAGATATTGTCTTTCATTTTCCTTTTACAATTTAAAGACTGTGAGATAAAGATTAACAATGCATGAATTAAAACTATGAGCAGGTATGTAAACATATTTTGTCCTTTTAAATTTTAAACATATATTTCCTTGAGTCCACTCAATTTTAGTTGATTCTCTGTGATCTTCTGCTGATAATTGTAAGAGTGTAACCAAATGCTAAGAAAATAAAGGATGGTGTGTTTTTATTTAAATGGTATACTTTTTACTATGACAGTTGCTAGAAAGTTTCAGATTTTACACTTTATTGGAAATAATGTGGAAAGAGTTATGTCTTAGCTCTAAATTTAGCTGTCATAATGGTATTATTTTTAAAGTCTAAAGAAGTATTTTATCTGCAAATTAATATTCTTGATGGAAATTAAAAAAATTCTAAATTCAGATCTCATTGAAAGAGATGCTATATTTTTACTATATAAAACAATCATACAACCCATTCTAAACTATGCCGCAGGGACTTGTACTTCAATTAGCAGTACATGCATTAATCACTTTTTAAAGTAAGGATTCAAGTAAAATTTTTGTCCCTATAAAAAGCGATGTATGAGTAAGAAGATTTATTGCAGAACCTTGAGTACAAGTCACTTTCGACAGTTTAGTAAGGTCACTAGAATAAAATTTGCTTGGCATATTTCAAGAATAAACACAAAAACAATGATGATAAAAAAATTTAACCATCAATTGACTTGATGGATAAAATTCGAACTAAATAACGAAGATTGCATGGAAATTAACTTTGAAACAATAATGAGAGAAATTTGAAGAGCTTAGCGAGTAGGAGAATAATTACGGGAACACTGAAATAAAACTGCGCATTTTATAGTCTAGCATGTACTGATGATAATAATAATAGTATTTTTATCATGTAAACATAAAGTTATATACATTTTGAATAATTGTACTTTTGTTTCATAATGATAATGTATTTTAAGAATATAGTAGTAGTTTTTTATGAAAATAAACCCCCTCATTTTTTGTATTTGAGTATTTTTAATTGATTTGTGACTATGTTACTAATGTGTAAAAAATCACGCACTAGTAAAAAGTGTGAAACTTTTTTTTTTCAGTTATACTATTTATATGCATGAAAAATTTTACATATTGATTAGTTTGATCATTCCTAACATGTAGTTTCACTCAAGAATCTTAAAACATTTTGTATCAAAAATGTTCTTAGGAAATGAGTTTTTCTTTTAAAGCCTTTTAAGGAGACCCTAGTTGAATTAATTTTTCTTTCTAAACATGGAAAAATTGAATATTTTTTTTATTTGTTAGTTTATTTATTATAATATGGGTGTGTTTGTGTATGGTATAATATCTTGAAACGTTAAGTTACTTGAAGATGATCTCAAATAATCTTTTCAAAAGTGTTCTGTTGTATATTTATGTCTTTATCTTTGAAACAGCATATATTTAATTTCAAACTCTATCACATTTTAAACCCTAGTCATTTCAGCAGTTTAATTTTTTTAATCAAAATATAGTATTTAATATTTGATAAAATTGTATTTATTTTCCCTTCATTATATTTTCGTAAAAATTTGCCTTCATTTATATTTTATAGGATTCAAAATGTAATAAATAGACCCTTTGTGCCACTATAACTTTTCTCTGCAAAATATTGTGCATTCTTTTGCCTACTGTGAGCAGGGGTGGATACAAGGGGAGGGTCATGTTTTAAGCAGTTTTATTAGTTAACCTTTAAGAACATGAACAGTTTGAAGTAACATAAGAACACGGGTGGCGTAATCTGTACGCCAGCATTTTATATCAATTTTTAAAGATTTTCCTACTTTACTATCAATTTTTAAAGGTTTTCCAACTTGATACAATGTCTAGTAATGTTATAGAAGTAGCAAAGATCTAATTGAACGTACGAACAAACACAATATTAAAATTAATACGATCACAATTTCATAAAAAATTATGATAACGTTTAATTTGCAAATTTCACGAACATAATATCAAAAAAAGAAAAAGAAAATGTGCACATATAAATGATATTTTAGTCATTGAGACAACTAATTGACATTTGTTGTACAATTATTTTTAGTTATTACAGCTCTCACAATTGTATTTTGTTATTTTTATATGCTTTTTGCATACAAAATTGGAACATTCATGTGTGGTTTCCATAAAAAATAATCAAAAAGAACAAGAGAAAAAGGCAAGTTTTGACTTTAAACACAAGTACATCACTGATTGGACCTTGTAAAAAAGGGTAAATAATGCGTAGGAGTTGGTCAAGTGACTATTCTGAAATTTACACCTGCTTTCTCGCTGAGTGGCATACTCAGTACTCCGTCCGTGTTCTTAAAGGTTAATCAACTTATGTTTTTTTAAGTAGCAGCTCTTACCCTTGTTTAATTATCTACATCCTTAAATTTTATATTAATATTTATCATGCTTTGTTTATCATTACTTTGATATAGTTTTAACAACTTGTATATCGGAAATTATTTAATGTTTAAATAATTATTTAAAGCCTTGTTAGCATAAAAATTTTCTTATTAAGTTTACTGTTTCATTTTGAATTGTATTGAATCTTTAGTTTTGTTACAACTATATTAAATTGTTTTCTTTAGGTATTTTTTGAGCACAAGTTACTTAAGTTACTTCTGATCAATCAATTTTGTATGTTTAATGTGTAATTCATGTACCATAATCGTATTCTTCACTTAAATTATTTTTATATGAATTGTATAGTTAAAAGAATTTATGTTATTGATTTTAGCCAATGAAGTTTTGCTTTTGCTCTAACTTTCATTAGTACAGGAATAGTTTTTTGGCCATTAAAAGCCTCTGTGAGCTTCAGTACTTGTCTTTAATTTGCTTTTTGCTTTTTTTTTTATATATATAATTGTATATTATTTATTGTGCATGTGCATATTAAACTGCCAAGTGTGATGCAAAGTATGATGCATTTTTTTTAAAAAAACAGCCAGAGTTTATTTCTGTTATAAGTGTTCTCCAACACTGTTATAAATAGACGTTTTCATCAGCTAACTCCTGTCTTTTCTTCTCTTTCTTTTTGAAAAAAAGATGTGTGTTTTAGTTATTATTTTGAAATCGCATTTCATTACTGTAAAACTTAAACATAAAGCTGGAAATCCCAAGCATAGGTTAGTAAAATGACCTAAAAAATACTAATAAAACAAAAGAGCTTGGTGATGTGATTGTACATTTTATGATAAAAAAATAGTTACATAGCATTAGTTTGTTAAAGTTATGAAATTAAAGCAAATTTCACCTTTTTTATGGGATTAAAAACTAGTGAAATGTTTAATAGTAATTCTGATTCTATGATATTTCTTTTTCTACACAATAAAATATTATATTCATAAGAATTGATATTTTGTAAAACCTTCTGTACTACAATTGATATTTTTACCTGAAGATCTTTTTGGGAAAACTCTTTCACAGTTATCTTGATGTTAAATTGTTCTAGTTCTTGATGTCAAACATTTTTCATTTTTGTTTTTTGTTAAATGAATGTATATGCAGAATTTGTTTCAAAAAATACTCGAAGAATGCTTTTACAGACAAAACTACTATGAGTTTAATAAAAAAAATAAATAAATAAAATTTTATAAAATATTGAAGGACGATATTTTTTAAAATTTGAAGTTATACACAGAATTTCTATACCAATCTACATGTGTCATCAATTTTCCTTTTCCTAAATAATAAATTTAGGTTGGAGTAGAGACCAAATTGTTTCCTGTTTCTTTAACTGAAACTGTCAGTTAACTGATGAACTAATTCAAGCAATTAAAGAAGCAATTGAAAAACCACATGGCATATGCTTTGCATATCCAAAATAATTTTAATTTTGAAAGTAGCTGATTTTTCACATGCATGTTTCCTAAAGTGTTTCCTTTTTTTTATGAGAAGTTTCACTGTAAATACATCTTAAATGCTTTTTTTTCTTCCATTCCTCAGTTTTAAGATTTTTAAACTTGAATAGTACAATGCTTTGTATTCTTGATTCTTATCTTAAATTGCAACTTTTGAAATTTACCCAGTTTTTTCGATCCTTGTTTTCCAATGGCAGTGATTATTTGTATTGCTACCTCATGTAATTAAGTCATGATCAAGTATTATAAATTTTATATATTTTATTCATATTATAAACATATATGATATTATTTACAAGGTTTATTATATTTATTTTCAACGCTACATTTTCATATTGCTGAATTAATTAGCGATTCATTGGATGGCATCCAACTTTGCAAAGATTTATCATAAAAAAGTTGATTGTAAAATATGCGCGAGTTTTTTCTATCATGGTTTATTTCATTAGTTTTTTTGTTATTATAGTGGAGTGCAATGATTTTTTTAGTAATTTTTTTCCTGGTTTTTGTTGTTCTTACAGCTTATAAATAGTTTTGTCTGAATATCAAAAATTGAACATGCATTGTAACTTATAATGCGATTGCATTACAAAATAATGAATATAAATGAGTAAAATAAAATATATATTATCAGTATGTTTTTCATGAAAATTAATCTTTCTAAAAAAATTAATTTATTATGGTATTCTGTTTATTCTTAATTTAAATAAAAAGCTAACAAAACTTACCTCGGTCTGTTTCCACTTTGATGAAACTAACCTAGAATTTCACTGATATATGTTCAATTTTGTGTTCTCATTTCTGCATTTTCTTTATCTTTGCTAATAATAAAGCTGAAAGTCTCTCTGTCTGGATGTCCGGAGGATGTCTGGATCTCTGTGACGCGCATAGCACCTAGACCGTTCTGCCGATTTTCATGGAATTTGGCACAAAGTTTGTTTGTAGCATGGGGGTGTGCACCTCGAAGCGATTTTTCGAAAATTCGATGTGGTTCTTTTTCTATTCCAATTTTAAGAACAAGACTATCATAAGATGGACGAGTAAATTACGAAATTATCATAATGTGGAACCATAACATGGGCACAAGCCAATTTGCGAGATACGAAATTATCATAACATGGAACCGTAACATGGGTACAAGCCAATTGGCGAGAAAATTCACCATACATTATTTAAATATACAGGCGAACCAAAAGACCTTTTAATTTTTCTATTACAGGCAAAGCCGTGCAGTACCACTAGTTTATAATGTTCTATTATCTACCTTTTCATGTCTTTTATGGATTTTTTAAGTCTGGACTTCTATTTTGGTTTTGTGCAACATTGCAAAATTGTACTTTACTACAAGTAATTTCATTAGCTGAATCGTTGTCAAAGTGTAAATTAAAAAGGTTAAAACTAGTAAGAAAGTTTATTACTTCTTCTTCTTTTTTGTAAATGATTTATTTTGGTTGCTCTTAAAAATAAAGCACATGGTAATGTTTCTGTGTTATTCTAAATGTTTCACTGTTTCAGTAAGACAAACTGAACATATTCAATTGTCCAATTTGTGTGCCACATTAGAATATGGATTTTTGCTTCTGTTTGCACCAAACCTTATTATAACTGCGTCATGAATTTTATTTGAGATGCGTGGATTCATGTTCTGTCATCTCATGTCAGAAGTTAAAGAATTGAAAAAAATTTTCCTGGTATGCAAATTCATCTAGTAGAGGTGTAGTGATTATTTGAATTTTGCTGAAAAAGTAATTTTGATTCTGTAAAAACATACACTTTCTCCAGCTTATTGTACTAGATTCTACTCTTATAATAAATAATTTAATATTCTTTGTATTGCTACAATTGTATGATTGTAACATTGAAGTGTTTGAAATAATCCCTTCGAGTTGTTAAAATAATGTAATGCAATGAAGTTTTGTTCATTTGTTTGTATACATAAAGTAAAGAAGTTCAGATCTCATTTTAATCTGAATTTTTTTCAACAGATCATCAGCATTCTGGAAGTTTACGAAATAACTTGTTTGGCAGATTACTGCAGTCAGAATTCCCTGATAGCTGTTTCATTATATAAAACCTTCAATTAAGTTACATTAGTAAACCTGCTTTAGAAATCAAAGCTCTCAATTATTTTTAAAATTATCGCAAAGGGATTAAGTTTAAATTGTCAATATCTCAAAAGTCGAGTTCCTGAAGTTATAGGCTTTGTGAATTATGCTTGAAATGCAACAGATATGATTTATTTAAGAAGTCAAAGCTATAACTGATATTGGCTTCAATTAATTGTGATTATTTATGTTTTCCAAAGTAACTTTTCAGTTCTTTGCTATTCAAAGCTGGACCTCCTCCCCACACAAAAAGCATGTAAAGCTACAAAATAGTTGGATAAGGAATAGCGGATTGAAGAAACACATTTGGCAAGAAACAATTGTTAGTGATATATAAGGGTATTATAATTATTTGGCAAGTGACCACAATAAGATTTGATGAGTCAATAAAAACTATTACTTACAGCTAAATTCTATGGTTTCTGTTAGAGCTTCTGTTTCTTTTTTTCTCCTTTTTCAATTCTTTCCCATTTTATAGTCTTGCTTCTTGGACACAAAATACATACAACCAGGGATGTAAAGTTGAGCCCAAAATGATAGACTTTGGCTCTGATCACTTTACCCCAAAAACTCTGACACCACTGGCATTGTGGCAAACTTTATGGACTCCAACTACTTTTCTCCAAAATCAGCCCAACTCCAACTTTACGGCCCTGCATAAACTCGACTGCCAATCGTGAAATAGCCTCCCAAACATACAGATATAGACATATCGGCTAAAGAAAATCGCCATTGTGTGAAAAACTACCCATACTCTACAGTGTACATTACACTTGTCTCACTTTGCAATGCACACTTTCACAAACAACAAGATTTTCAAAAACACTCTGGTATACATTTCTTAAAAGCGCAAAAGCAAATATTTCTTCAAAATAAATGCATTGAAACAGTCTACTGAGCAAAACTGACTGCAGATGGTTTCTGTTTTGTGCAATGCGCGTATAAAAATTAAATTTAGATATAAATTTCTTATCAGCTAACGCCACACATACATTTACTTGTCATATTTTTATGTAAATGAATTGCCCAAATTTTGTAAAGAATTAAGACTATCAGCTTATCTTTTTTAACGTTTTTGTTTGAAGTAAATTTTATGTCATTTACTGTGGTTTATACTTCCGCTTAAATGAATTTTGTAACTGCTATTTTATTGATAAAAAGTTTAATATTGTGCCTTGAAAATGTAAATTATATATTGAACTTCACTAATGTTAACTGTTATCTGAAGCACGTTTTTTGAATTTTAACGAAGAATAACTTGTTGCCTTATGCCATCTACAAAAACAATTTTTTGTGCAAATTTAATATGAAATAAAAATATCTGATATTGTGAAGTGTGTCTGTTAATTTTTTTTATTCACTTCCTATCGTTGTACTGTGTTTGTAACATTTTACAACTGTTTAATATTAGTATCAGACTTAAAAATTTCAAAAAAAAAAAAACACACAAAAGTTAGCATTTTGTAAGGCTGAAGAATATAAAAATGCACAAATTTTAAAACTTTAGATTCTTAATTTTCTGTTGCACCTTAAAAAAACATCTGTTTTGCTGAAGTTCCTAACATCCCTGAAAAAAAAAGGGTCCGAATGCTGCCCCCCCCCCCCCAGTGGTGACATTTGCATGAGTAATATTCTAAAAAGTTTGCTGGATAGTTTTCAATTCATTTCGCTTCTTAACCCCTCCAACTGGAGACCCCTCCACTTCTGATATCCCCCCCACCGGGTACCCATATAAAATTGTTAATTCCTCTTCAGGATCTGGTGGCCACTCATTACCACCTTAATATCGCCAAAAAGAACACCTATGATTGTGTTTTTCACATCTCAGTGTAGGAAAAATTTCCAGAGAGAACTCACAAAACCTTTCCTATTTCCTCAACATCTCCACTGATACAATAAGCATTGAAATCTCGTTACAGCGTCCGGTGTTTCAAACAAGGCGTGATCTTATGATGTCACAAGTGGTGTACTTTGGCGCTACTTCATTGACGCGCTGAACGCTTCCGCTTGGCGTCTACCGCGATTCCAGGTTACGATAATTCAGAAGCAAATTAAATATTGCACTCTACGCTTGCTATGAACCATATCATTGCCACTACATATTAGTAAAGAAGCAAATTAAATATTGCGATCTGTGCTAATGGCATTTCATCATTTGTGATGTCACGTGAAGAAGCGTAAAAAAGGAAATTAAATCTGCGCACCAATTAAAATATTTTTTAAAAAATATTAAACTTTTTCAAATTATTAAAAAATGGTTAGATTCTATGTTTTTAAGCATGCTCTTTCAGAAAAAAAAAAGAACTTTTAAAATTTCGGAAACGACCCCATTTGCAACTCCAGAGCTCGAATAACAACCTTGCGCTGATTAACAATACTAAAGCAAAAGGTAAAACATTCCATTCCACGTGTTTTCTTTGGGGCAAATTACAGGCTTCAGACAGTTTATGGTGTAATGGAATTTCAGAAGAACAGAAAAGAAAGCTTCCCACAAACACGATGAAAAGTTACTGTCATTCACTAAGCGTCAAAGCAAGTTATAAGTTACGGCATGCGTTTGTTTTACCTGTTTCATCCGCCGTTAGACAGTGACTGCAGCGCCCCTTGCGTGCGTAGTATATTTTATTCTTCTACGATAGATTTTTTGCTTATCGACTGCCACAAGCATGGTTGCCATCACAGCTCTGGAATTATTTGTTTTGAGTGTGTCGTAATATCAGATGCTCTATTATTGTAGACTTAAAGCGATGACCCTTGAGATATTGCGAACAAATATATATATATATATATATATATATATATATATATATGTGTGTGTGTGTGTCTGGGAACTCCAGCGCTCGAATACGCTACCTTGCGGTGATTTACAAAACTGCAAATGAAACGAAAACATTGCCACGTTGCATTCCACGTGTGCCGTGTTGACGTAAACACAGGCAGTTTGTTCTGTACTTATTAACGCAATCGATGTGTCTTAGGTTGCATTCAACGAGCTCGACCGGGAGCGACCGGTTAGTTAATCACGTGACAGCTGATGATCACGTGCTCCAATCAACCAATCAATTGCTTAGAATGGTAACCGCTGTGGTAACCGGTTGATCATGGAACGCTTCGGTTAGTAACCAGTTACTTACCGGTCGACCGGTGAGTTTCGTCGAACGCAACCTTAGTTTGCTTTCAGCTACAGAAATTAATTCGTCCCTTAGTAGTATTCTCGAGCTTCTCAAAATAATGTTAGTTTTCATTATTTCCTTAATAATTGGTGAAAGCAAAAATTCTGGATTAACAAACTTGGATAACGTTATACAAGGTAAAATTTTTTATTGTTTTGTATGAATTTGTAAGAATATGGGGCTTTTTTTAATCTTAAATTAATTAAACTTACCATATTTTACAGCAGCATTTAGTTGGAATGGACAGTATGCAAAATATTTTCTTGAATATATTATCGTAGAACAAAATGAATAACCGAGAAAGAATTTACTTTATTCCTTTCATTCTCAGCTGAAAGGTTTCGCCAAATTTGTTTAGGGTTATAGTTTTAGTATTGTGCGAGCAAAGTAGCCTTGGCGAGATTTCGCGTTTTTAGTTAAACCATTTTTAATTTTTATCATGAGTGGAATAAAATGGTAGTAAGATTACAGAATTCGATAAGTGAAAAGAAATAATGGTCAATCAACTGAAAAGAAAACTACCACCATATATCCGTGAGAATTTTCTTGATGATTTGCATAACATGACACAATTAAATCGTAACTCAGAAATTAGAAAAATCGAAACAGAAAATTTTTAAACTAACCGATTCGGGAATTCGAGAGAAATAACTCAGCTACAAATGGAAAACAATAAGCGCTAGCCAAGCAAGGCAAAAAAGTATCATCTTCTTTCGATTACAATTTGTAATGTCATATTGAATTTTCTAGCATTAATTCTTATTCTTGTCAGGCCACAATTATTATTTAGTTTTATCAAGAATTGATAAATATCGAATTCAACATCGTGGAAATAGCTGCTTAGAACTACGAACTACGTAGTTTGCATTAATCTTTGACGTTTAGTAATGCTTCTTGAATTCTCATTTCTTTCTACGTGGGCCAGATACGAATATCCACAAGACTTTGAAAATTAATTTAAAAAGAATAAAGCGAAAAAATCTTACGTACGAACAAAAATCACAACACTTTTAGCATTTTCATCGTTACCATGTGCGTTTGTTTTAGTTTTTAAGTCCGCCATTAGACAGTGACTTCAGTGCCCCCTATAGTTCGTTGGAGTTGCGAATAATAGGGGGTTAGGGGAAGGGTCAGTTTTTTTGCGGAGAAATATTCGCTGATTAAAGCAAAATTATTCGCTCTGTTTGCGAAATGGCAACAGCAATTTGAATACATGATGGAAAATTAAAGCCAGATTTTATAGAACCGAAATTAAAATAATTTTCTAAAGTCATTTTCCATTACTTCAGAAAACAAAGTAAAGATTTATGCTTCATTAAAAGAAGTTTGTTTTCATTAATATGTAGGATATAGAAATTTTTTCATTTTCAATCTGTTTCAGAAATTTTTATAGAATGGATGCAGCAGTGAATGCTGAACCAACTTCCCACGAAGACATAACCAGACTGCCTTTGAATAAATTAGTTTGTCAGAAAGAAGAGACAGAAATGGTATGTGGTTCATGTGAAAATTTACATTTTTATTTTTCACTAAAACAAGAAGCAAATTTTCGTGTTTAACGAAATTTTCTCATGAATATACACTACGACAACGTGGTCGATTGTCGAGATTTATAATTATTATGTTGTTTATTTTAGTTGGCGAGTTATTTTTCATTTGAATGGAATCCTTAATGTTATTCAATACGTTTCGTTCTTTGGGACTTGGAGAGTTACTTTTAATTTTGATGAAACTTTTAACGGCTTTTGACGACATGATTAATTTTTTGGCGGAATTTTCATTTAAATGGAATATTTAGGATGATTCAAAAATTCGTTTTATCACAACATCGAAAAGGCCAAAAAATAGAGCCTAGTCTTAATAAACTTAAACAATTTGGCGACTAAGGAATTGTTATAAAGTAAAACATGCCAAATTAGCGAATACATTTCGTATTGCTGAAATTGTGTTGCCATTTTTGTTTCTCCTGCGCTATTTTTACACCTTAATGGAAGTCTTAGGATAGGAATAGGAAAAAAAAAAAGCCTTTTGTTGGGGAAAAATCTAACCTGGCAGCGTCGTTATGCTGTGGTTTGGATTTCTCGATGCAATGCTCATGTGGCGCCATTTCCGCTAGGTGACGCCAAGCCGTGCAAGTTTAAATTTTATGACAACCCTTGTATCCTCTTGTAGGCAAACCATAACACCAGACAACACACTTATTATAGGTAGGCATTATTACCCGCACCTCCCTTGTTTGGTTTAATACTTAGTGCATAGATATCGTATTAGGATGTTATCAAAATAACGTTTAAAAAGTGTTAAATTTTAACAAATCATTGATTTGTTTTACATTGTGTCATGGGGTTGAAAAAGTCTCAACCTTTTTGAACTTTCCGTCCCCTTTCAGAAAACTTAAATTTGCACCAAATATATTTCAAATATATCGTATACTTCACTTTCAGAAGATGAAATACGATAAATTAAGCAACAGATTAAAATAATCGATTGATTAACAGGAAATATCCAACGTTGTTTAGCACAAATAAACAGATTACAAAATACACGTGTTTCGGGGTTTCAAGGAACCCCTTTTTCAATTCAAAGGTGTGAGCTTAAAGACACCCAGTAAAAGTTTTTACATCTAGAAGCTCACACCTTTGAATTGAAAAAGGGGTTCCTTGAAACCCCGAAACACTTGTATTTTGTAGTCTATTTATTTGTGCTAAACAACGTTGGATATTTTCTGTTATTCCTCGGCACAAAGGTATTTATTTATTGCTTAACTGATTGATTGTTTAAATTTTATTGGTGCTGAAGTTAGTTTTGAAGTTTTGCTAAATATTTTCCAAGAAACAACAAGATATTCTATGGGCCATGTACAAATATCGTTCAAATTCGTTTACCAATCTTGGGGACCAAGAGAACTTGCTTGAAATCTGTTATTATTGATGAACTCAATAGAAAAGTGCAATGTTCCCATGCAGAAACTGTCTCATCAAATTTTAATTAGTAATTGAAATAGGAACTATGTTCCGCGGCCTGTTAGCACTTGCACAAAAATTGTTGTCTCTAGGTGGTGCTATTACACAAAATATTCGTAATCTAAAAATTTAAGAAAGCTTTTTAAAACGTAGGTTTACTGTTTTACTCAATTTTTCGTTGCAAAATATATTAATTCGTTTTAAATTACTTACTTTTGTTTAGTAATTTCGTAACTAAAAGAAAATCAAAAGTTGTATCAATCCGCAGCTCTGAATGATTTTAATCTCAAGAGTTCGTTTATTACATTAGAACCAGCGCAGATATACATTGTTGAGTGCAAAAAATTAGAAGGTACTTTACTTCACAAAAGAAGATTAAGAAAGATCACCGAATAGCAATAATTGACCTACAAAATCTTAAGAACATAAACAACTCTTAACAGATGCCAATACTTGTTAAAAATATATTATAAAGTTAAACATTAGCAGACGATAAATTAAAAAGTGTGTTTCACTTTCTTTTTTTTTTTTAAACAATATTGCTTTTTCATTACAGACAATATTTTAAGTTTTTTTTTAATGGATTAAGGTTAATGTTTCTGTAAAAATATTGTTTGGTGCAAAAAAAAAAAAAGTCTCAAATACATAAAATAATTTAAAAAATATCGAAAAATTAACAATTCGAAAGTAAGGTTTTGAGATAAAGAAAATGTGTCTGTCGGTCGGTCTATTCCCCCCCCCCAATAACTTTTCAACGAATAGTAGTGCAATTCAAACAAACTTTTTTTCTATTTTTTGAAAGATCTCGCCGACGACACGGCATTCCCGTATTTCATTTTTGATTTGAACATTTTTCTTTTTTCAATTTTGAACAGTTCAAAAAACTTAATCTTAGCACTTACGGATAAATTTGAGACAAATACAAATTGCGAACTTAAAGGCGGGTTTGTTTAAGAAAAAAAATTGTTGGAAAAAGCTTTTGATGAAGAACATTTTTACAAAAGATTTCTTTTTTAAATTAGCTATTTTAAGGGCATTTTTCCGACGATTAATTCTTTTTTTTAACATTAACGACAATGCAAAAAAGTATTTTTTGGCACAAAAAATTGAAAAAATTGTGGTTTTTGGTGACAAGAAATGAAAAAAAAAAAGTTATTAATAAACATAGAAATACCATATCTCGTAGACTTAACATTGACGAAAGTAAGATAAATATGACTGAATCAAAAGAAAATGAGTTTAAAGCGCAACTGTTTTTTTTTTTTTTCCAGCGCTTCGAAGTAGGAGGGGAAAATGACCAATTCCTGACTTTGGCTCCCACCCTATCCCCTTGTTTGTCAACTAACTATGAAGCAAATATTCACTGCCGATGCTTGAATAATTTAATCCAGTGGTGAAAAAAATAACCCTTTTTACTCGCGGGCCACAACTCTCAGTAACAGAAATCTCGCGGGCCAGAACAAATATCAAGATTGTGCATATATATATATATATATATATATATATATATATATATATATATATAGATGTGTTCTTAGAAGAGATGTATGCAAGATGTAAAATTGTTCATGCGCATAATTTTGCTCTAGTGACAGTAGCTGTGTAAACTCTCATTAAGAAAATAACTCTATAAATGAAAACTGGATAGATGAATTCAGTGATTCTGACGATGATACTTCAGAATGAAATGTTTGTTCTTGAAAAAAAAAAAAAACTTTTTTTGATGCACATGCATAATTTTTTTTAACGTACGTGCATAATATTTTAAATGTACATGAATAATATTTTTGATGTATTTGAAACTTGTCCTCTCTTTGCTTGTCATTTTCACTCCTTTTCATGTATCTCTAATGGTCTGTAAAAGAAATATGAGATAGTATTTTTTTTGGGAACATTAGTTTTTTTTTTTTCATCTGTAGACAGTCAGGACTCAGAAATTTCACACTTTTTTCCAGAATCTCTCACTTTTTGTAGTCTCCGAAATTGGAAACCGAAATCATGTTTCTAAGCATCTTTTATACTTTCGTCCCACTGTCTAAGAAACGTTTCAGGAAATAAGCAAGGTTTTAAGAATGTCTTCCTGGAAAAATGTGCACGACTACCACCAGTGGCGGCTCGTGGTTTAATTTGGCGGGTGGGCCTGCTGTTATCAGGGGCGCCCTGATGGAGGTCATTGTGGCCTCCCAATAGTTTCTTTATTTGGCAAGTTTGGAGTCCATATATAGCTTGTCAGGCCCAATGTATCTTCTAATAATGTTTTAGTATGTGTGCATGCTTTATTTATATCATTCGGTAAAGTTCGGAGTTTTATTTTGTGAATTGAGAACTCAACCACTCTCCTCCCAAAAGGTTGGGTTGCCTCTGACGATTGTACAAAGTTTTCACAAGAAAAAAGAAAACAGATAAAATGAAGAGAACTAAGGTGAGCGTGCCAAATAATAAGGCAATGAAGACCAATAGACCCCCCTCTCCCCTCCTTTTTCCCATACAGAATAGCAAAAATTAGATTGTGACTGGGATCATGCAGCAGCATTAACTTTCACTTTAACATGCTTCGTTATTATATGAGGTAGTGAGAAGCAAAAGGATGTAAGTGGACATTTTCAAGTTTTGAGTGAAACGCGTTTAAAGATAACTTCCTAGGTAGGCTTTCATAGATTTTTTTTTTCTAAATCTTGCTGTAGAGCAGCACCTACCAGGGCTACTAGTACCATCTCTTGCCCCAAGGCAGAGGAGAGGTTCACCTACCATTGGTACCAGGGGCGCCGACTTGCAAAAATCATTGGGGAGGGGGGGGGGCTGGCCCAGTCATCACCGGGGGTTTAGGGGGTTATGTAATCCCATGGAGGTTCCCCCCCATAAAGGTCGATTGTTGTGCCTTGAAAATGCCAATTTACATATTTTCTGGTGTGTATAATTTAAAAAACAAACAGTATGTGGCATGGCGTTTTCAAAGTAAAACAATCCAAAAATTGGTATACAAATTTTTCTGGTTCAACTAGATCATGTCACTTGTCTTAGTAAGAGACATTTTTTTGTTCTATTTTATGGGGAGTCATGCAGTGCCGTAGCTAGACATGGAAAAGGTAGGGCGCTTGACTTGCATTGAAGGGCACTGCCAGAGACGCCGACTTAAAAAATATCGGGGGAAAGGGGGCATGCCGCAGGAAAGTTTCTAAATTTGAGATGAAAAATAGTGAGTTTTAAAGTTTTTTTAAAATCATATAATCAACATTAGAGCCTCGAAAACTCGACAAGCCCGACACATATTTTTTGGCTTCGAAAAACGGAAGAAATAAATACAAACACACACAGTATTTTTGTAAAAAGGAAATTTAATTTACGCATGCTTTTTAAGACCAGTTGTTTTTACATTAGTGACATCGACTAACATATTCAAGTGTAAACGCAGTCTCTCAATGTCTAGGTCATTTTTGAAAAACTCAGTTGATTTTTCAAAATGTTCTCTTCTCTTTCACCTCTGTTTAATAAAAGCAAGCACTCTTGTTCAACTGCAATG
Source organism: Uloborus diversus (assembly GCF_026930045.1). Taxonomy (NCBI): domain Eukaryota; kingdom Metazoa; phylum Arthropoda; class Arachnida; order Araneae; family Uloboridae; genus Uloborus; species Uloborus diversus. The sequence goes on along the minus strand of NC_072731.1, from coordinate 150,187,127 downwards.
ACCTGTGTGCGTCCAGTTGATGTAAATCGCCCAATAATGCAAAATTGCACCATTTTACAAACCTCAATGTATATTGCCTTGTAGTACAGTCAACTCCCGTCTTACGCGAGGGATGCATTCCAAGACCTCTCGCGTAGGTCGAATTTTCGCGTTGTGGAAAAGGGTATGTGTAAAATTTTTTATAAACGTACCCAATTATTTTAGACACTTGTAAACACCCCTCAAACTGGTAAAAACCATCTCTTAACTAACTGTACATTACTGTCTCTTACATAAAGAACTGAATGTTTACTTGTATTAAAAAAAAAACGGTTTATTCAACATAAAATACTGCTACGATGTACAAATTCAATGATTGATGGGAAAGAAAGAAAAAATAAACCGGTATACGGTAGACACAGTATATAGTAAGAAAAGCAAATGCATCTTTAGTTGTACTGTACAGTCGATCAATCTTACTAATATTATATATGCGAAAGTTTGTCTGTATGGATGTATGGATGGATGTATGGATGTTTGTTACTCTTTCACGCAAAAACTACTGAACGGATTTTGATGAAACTTTACAATAATATAGCTTATGCATCAGAATAACACATAGGGTAGTTTTCGTCCCGTTATGGGGGGAAAACCCCCTTAGGGGGGTAATAAAACACAATTTTTGTATAAATTCTCTAATATTGGGATGAAAAAATACTTGCACATATTTACATTATATGTCCATCGAAAGCTCTGATTTTTCTGCTGAAGATGGCACCTGTTCGAAATTTCTAAGTAGAATAAAAAACGAGTTATGAGAGTTTTAGATCCATGTTCGAAGGCTTTCTTCAACTCAATACAGTATTTAGTGTATCATCTCAACTCCCTGTCGATAGCGACAATTGTTGTATTGTTGACTTTCTTTGCTTTTCGTGATTGTTCAAGGCTTTTCTCAAGTCAAATCTTAAAGTAAGATTTTTGCACAAGATTGGCAAATAATACATGATTTGGCTGATGATTTTCCATTTAAACGGAACTTTAATGTAATTAATGGTTTTTATTATTATTTATGCTAATTGAACACTTACTCATTATCCAAACAACCAGCAGATCGCCAAAATTTTTGCAGAAAGATTTCCGTAGCTGATGCATTTGGCAGTTTTTTCAACGTTGCTGTTTTTGAAGCCGAAGACTACGTCATAATGTTTCTCAGCTTTCACCATGTAAACAAAATATCGCCAATCAAATAATTTTCAAAAGACTTTTTTTACTGTGTTAAATAATCCAGCAACTAAATTAGGCAAATCCATAAACAGCACAAAAACTTCCATTAATTTTCCTTTTTGCACAATTTCAAACAATCACCAAATTTTATTACTTATTTTGGTAACATTTCGGATGAAACTGTTTAGCGCCATTTTATGGTGACCAAAAATATCTCAGCATCTGGCGACGATATCTCTGTAACGAAAATTAATATATCGTTTTACAAAGTAAGGAAAGAATGGGGGAGCATCATCGAAGGTACCTCGAAACGACTTTCGCAAATTCGGTAAAATCGCACCAAGAGCCACAATGATTGAAATTTCCCGAAATAACTAAAGCAAGTATAAGGGGATTACGAGCGCAGCTACTTTTTTTTAATCACTTCGTACTTCATTAGCCATACAGAGAAGGTTTTAGACTCCATGTTAAAAAAAAAGTATCAACAGATTAATCTTTTTAAACATGAGAAGATTAATTTCATGTTTTTTAAATTTGTATATGCTTAAATATAGTGCTTTCGTTTCTAAATCAATACTACTTTGTTCTTTATACTTATTGCTATTTTAGTTTTATGGGTAAGGAAGAAACTCGATTTTTAATCACGTCAAAAAGATGTGTTTTAAATTCTTTTACTTAAAACAGAAAACAAAAGCAAGTAACGATTTTTTCTAATAATTATTACTGACCCAGGCAACGCCGGGTATTTTTGCTAGTTAATGATATTCGTACACAATACATGAGCAGTTTCCATTTTCATAAATTTTTGCAAGACACTACTCGGTGAATTTTTACAGATTTCCTTTTCTTGACTTGTAATTGTATGTACGGAAGAATCACTCATACCTAATTCTCGTGCTACCTTCAACGCATTTTTTAGTTGACCATCAGCTTTTCAAGAAGCTCTAGCTTTTCTTTAATTGTCATGAAACTTTCTCTTTTTATCTTCACAAACTTTAGATGAAACAGCGCTCTTAGGTGTCATTATATTTCATTAACATTCGCATTTAAAATGAAAAGGGAACTTCTACTCTCAGCGATGGTAAAAGGATAAAGATACATTCATGAAAAAAAATTTTTTAGTAGCCAATAACAAAGCTGATACGAACACACCACGATTCCCTTCCGAGAATTTTCGTGTTGCGGTGAGGAATTCGCGTTAGGTCTGAATCCTGGAGAAAAAATCGTGTTATAGCTATTTCGCATAAGTAGCGGGAGTCAAATGTTTTCCTTTGGGATTTTGAAAGTGTGCGGTGAGCTGCCTTCATTGTTTTCATACTTCTTTGGTACACGTCGATTCCGAGGAAGGGAAAGATCATCATTTTGTGAAGGTTTTCTTTTAAACACGATTCCCAAAAGTATTCAAAACTATCACGCCTCCCATTTTATATACAAATAGAACTCTCATATATATTTTTCCAGATCAGCAACACTTAGGTGAGCGCGCCGCAGCGCTGCCCACCGGCAACAGACTTGACCCGTGAGTTCGCGCACTGGGACAAATTTTTACAGTACTCGCAGCACTGTAACACTATCATCATTCGCACCACTCGTTTTCAGTTAACCTGCTTACACAACCGTAATAATTATTTGTTTTAACTCATTACTGAATATATTTTACAAGGTAAACTATCTTCAAACAAGGAAAATAAAAGATAAATTTATGAGTTTAGAAAGCATAATGTAACTTATAATTTTCTTGATTTATAGGGGGGGGGGGCTCTGCCCCCTCAAAAATATTTTTGAGGGGGCTCGGGCCCCCTCAAGTCCCATGGAGTCGGCGCCACTGATTTGTACTGGTTATCTCCAAATTTTTAATTTTGCCACTTACATCCCTTTGCTTCTCACTGCCTCATATATATCAAATTACGAAACTGGTAACTAATTTTTCTAGAAACACAGTTTACTTTATTACCAATACATTCTTTTTATAAGAAATATAAATTACTTTTAATTTTTATTGTGTAACAATTTAGGTTTTCTCAGCGTTAGTATACTCTATCGTAGAAAAGGCATGACAATAAGGCCAACACGATTAAGACTTACATGAAATACACCGCCAGCTCAGTCATTTCCAGCCGAGGACTGCAGTTTCGTGCTAATTAGCACTCATCAGCCGGGCATAGGAAAGTGACTTAGCTGGAGGTGGAAAACCTCTTAAGGAAGCCAAGAGTGCCAAACAAACTGGTAGCTAATACTGGTAGCACGAAACTGCAGTCCTCGGCTGGAAATGACTGAGCTGGCGGTGTATTTCATGTATTTCTGCTTCAGCCCTATCTAATGGGCGGTAATTTACTGAATATACGATTAAGAATTATTACTTTAACCCAATATCATAGCTTATAAGAAAATTGAAAAAATCTCACCCAATGAAGATTATTTTAGGTGCAGTTTTTAATTCAAAAATATAAAGTCTTAACTCTTATTATATTAGCACGACATTGAAAACCAACTGAACCTCAATTCAAACTGAAACTTAAACTAGTATGTTGTGGCCATCACGAAACTTTCTTCTATATTTTTACTTTTTCTGATCCCTCCCCATGCTTGACAAGGAAGCAATATTCCTAACAAAAACAAAATTACACATGCAAAAACTTGACGACCATCCCAATGTCTGAATTATTGCAAAAGCAAAGCAAAGAGCGAAAATTGAAAGTTATTTTTAAAGCCTTGCTTGAATTAATTACAAATATTTTATTTGTTAACAAACATAAGATGGCAACAGTTAAAAATTTTAAATCATTGAGCATGGCCCCACTGAATGCGCTGGCGCTTACCAGGCCCTGACAATTTTTGACTTTCTTGTGTTAAACCAGGGGCAACTATTTCTGCACTTGAACATGGCCACACTAGATGGAAAAACTTCAAAACTTCATATTTGCCCTTTCTGACCGCAAGGAGGCGCCACAAGCCACGGTTGCATCCACCAATCAACGACAAGTTTCAAAGCTTGTTTATTTTAATTAATAAATGGAACATGTAACAAACATCAATATTTCGCAAGATGCTCAGAAATATACCGTAAAAACCAATTCGAATCGAATTAGTAAAGTCATTTAGCTGATTATTTAATGCGTAAATGGTGGATCTAAAGTTGGTTAGGCAATTTCTTTTAATTAAATTTTACATGTTCATTTATAGCTTGCGTATCATTTGATGGATTATTTTACGCTTAATGGAGAAACATAATTATTCAGAGGATTATTTTTTATTTTAATGGACTTTTAGATCTTGTTTCTAGGGCTTATCGCTTCGCTTACAAGTCTGAAAAAGACAAAATAGTTTATGGTATCGCCAAATAAATACTTCATATGTAACTTGAAATAGTCCCCGACAATAAATAAAATTGAAACTAATCGCCAGATTAAAAAATGCTCCGCTACATACCTATCACAAAAAATACCCCCCCCCCCCACCACACTTTTTTTTATTTTAAGAAATGCTAGATATTTAGAGCTGCTCCTAATGCTATACTATTAGAACAAGATTACAAAAAAATTTAAGCAGATCTTAGATTCCTGCGGATACTTGACGGTCTACTGTGTGTGTATTTTATTTTTCCAACAGAAAATTCATATCCTAATTTTCGCCAAACTTGGCGATTAAATTTCCTGCAAAGTTTCTAGTTCAAAACTCCTTTCTCATTCATGCTTAAAGTGTAGAAAATAGTTTTTTTATGACGAATTCAATGTTTACAGGATTTTACATCGCTAAATATTTTAATTTTCTTAAAAGTACAGTAAATTTGCGATACTTCGAAGTCCGATAAATCGAATATTACTATAACTCGAAATTTTTATCAAGTCTTGACAACTTAGTCTTTAATTCCATTCTAATTATTCTGAATAGCTCGAAGTTAACTTCTTTCAACTCGAAGTTTTTTCCAAGATTACTCGAAATTATTTCGAAAGAACGAAAAAAAGAAAAAGAAAAAAAAAAGAAGTGACTATGGGAGAATAATTATTTCACCTTCACTTGCAATCCGAATTTGAAACGAATGAAGATGTGCACATTTCCTGAAGTAGAATCAGCTCTATTCAAGGGGCTGTGCACATATAACGTTATCATTTTAGGGGGGGGGAGGGGGTAAAGCCAAATGATATCGTATGATATCGAGAGGAGGAGGGGGGGTTTTAAGTTTGATAACGTTATCACTTTTTTAAATTTTCGTATAATATTGCAATTTTCGTATTTTTCGTGCAATATTCGCGAGTTTATTTCTAATTTAAGGCACAAAACACATACAGTAACGATTGATTGAAATAACACCAGAAATATCACACCTGCACTCCAGAGCCAAATCCTCCTCCCCCACGGTTATTCCGAGAATTCGCCTGGGATACATCTTTTTGTTCTATCGACCAAGGTCGCCCAATGTCACCTTTGTTCCATTCCCTCGCTTTTTTTTTCTACCTATTGACCAATGAAGTTATGCGAATTGCGAACTGATAAGGAATGAAGACGGCAACTTGTGGAGTCACACTCATCGATGCAATCGTTCTTGTTGTGTGAAGACGTTTTCTAAATCTCTTGAAATGGATAAAAATAAAATGTTTTTAGAACTACATAACAAGCATTCAAACTGCAAATCCAGATAAAACAAAACAAGTTTGTCAGAGAGAGGCAACCATATTTTGGAATGCTCACAAGTTTGATCCAGAATTCAACACTGTTTTACAGAGAAAGCTTGAAGAATTGAACAAAATTGCAAAGAAAAAGAGAGCAGCGGCTTTTATCCTTTTGGACAAAGGTAAGTTTTTTTCTAAAAATTTGATAAATGCATGCGTTGGTATTAACATGGGGATGTAAACTATTGCGTCCACTCTACTCTAAAACCGTTTCACTAGAAAATTGGAGCATTATGGAGGAGATTTTTTTTCTTAGCGGGGAGAATTTTTAATTTAATTTTTTTTTTCAGTTTCCTTTCTTTTATACACATCTGCTTTTTTTTATCGTTTGGAATTATAGATGAATGTTATATTTTTTTAGTTTCTTTTTTGACCATGGTTGATTATTCTATTTTTGATTTTACATTTTTTTTGAAGTTTTTTTTTATTAGAGAATATTTATTTTTTTAGTTATGATTTTATATTTTTTTTTTTTTTTTTTGTCATTTCCAATGAACTTCTGTTTTTTTTGTTTTCCTTAGCAGACAGGAAGATTTTTTTTTCATCAGAACATTTTTTCTAATGAAATCGAAACTGAATCGTGTTTGCTTTAGAAAAATGATTATTTTTCTTTTATTCTGCATTCTTATATACGTTAGAAATTTGTTAAATGTAAATTGTACTTTTCGTTTTTATTTAGTCCCCTTTACAACTGCGGAACAGGCTAGTCATCCTTTTAAAATAAAAATATCAAAACAAAAGTTAGAACTTATCAAAGATTAGCATAGTGATTTTGATTGTTGGTTTTGAATTGCAGTTTCTGAATATTTGATAAAATGGATTTCTGACTTTTCTTACACTTGTCAGATTTTTCTTTATTAGGATCACGTAGTGTATACTAAGATCGTAATGTTAGTACGGACGTACGGACGTTTCTTCGCACGATAACTCTCGAACCGATGCGAATTTTCGAATGGAATTTTTTTAATCGATTGGTATTCTTAATATCTCGGTCAAGGGTTTATTATAATTCTTTTTAGTGAATGTAATATTTTGTTTGAAAATATAACATTCACTCCAAAGGCGCTCACTAAACAACATTTATTTTTACACAGGTACCTTCAACGGAGAAGAAAGCACAGATTGCAGCGTCAACAGCTATGAATGACAGTACCAGTTCTGGAAGTAGCGAAATAACGAATTCGAAACCCGAACCTGAAGTTATTCCGAAAGATTCATCTGAGAAGCCCATCAACAATGCCCGAGAAGCACCAGCACAAAAGACACTGATTTCAAAAATTGCCCTAGCGAAAGATCGGCTTTTCTTGATTTTGCGTCAAAGGGATGTTGGGCTCGCTGAAGTGAGCCACTCTGATATTCAAAAGGCCAGAGATGATGTGAAAAATCTAGAAAAGCAATTAAAACGGCTAATAAATGTAGCTGAAGCCAATAGGAAAGCGCGAGAAAAAAAGAGAAAACTTTTTGAGGCATTGGAAGAGAAATATCCTGAAGATAATATGAAGTTAGTTAAGAAAATAGGGAGACCAGCTCTGGAAAATGACCAACCAGAGATTTTGAAAGTGATTTGTGAACTGGCGAAGCAGGGAGCTGGTGCAGATGGACGACGACGTTGTGAAGCCCTTAATTCATGTATGACATTAGACGACTTGCACAACGAACTGAAGGAAAATCACGGATTAATGCTAAGTAGAACAGCTACTTACTTGCGATTACTGCCGCGAAATTATTCTACAGTCGAAGGAAAGCGCCATGTTACTACTGTGCCGGTCCGTTTATGCCAACCACAAAACAATCAAAGAAGAGCTCACGCAGACAGCGAGTTTTGTAAAATGACAATCAATCACCTGAAAGAATTATCCGCAACGTTAACCAGTCAAGATGTTGTCTTTCTGTCAGTTGATGATAAATGTAGGGTACCAATTGGCATTACAGCTGCTAAAAATCAAAGCCCATTGATAATGCACTTAGACTATCGTGTTCGACTTCCAGACCATGATTTTGTGAAAGCAGCTAGACACAAACTAATACCAAGTGTTTATGCCGGACTAGTAATTAAAGATGGTAAACCATGCGATCCGACAAGAGTATCATATTCCGGTCCAACTTATATAGCGATTCGCTCTGCTAAACACGATTCTTCAACTGCTGAAACTCATGCATTTGACTTAGACAATGTGATGACTCTGCCAGAATTTTCAAAATTAGTTCGAAGGGAAGATTCTACTGTAAAACCAGTATTAATCATCACAAGTGATGGTGGCCCCGACGAAAATCCTCGGTATGAAAAAGTACAGCTTGCCGCAATTGAGACTTTTAAAAAGTTTGATTTGGATGCCGTATTCCTAGCCACAAATGCCCCTGGTCGTTCGGCCTACAATGCAGTAGAGAGGCGAATGGCACCCCTTAGCCGCCAACTCTCAGGTTTAGTTTTGCCACATGATCACTTCGGAAATCACTTGGATTCGAGTGGTAAGACTGTTGATGTCGAGAAAGAGAAGAAAAACTTCGAAGCAGCTGCAAATGTGCTCTCTGAAGTATGGAATTCAACAGTAATTGATGACTACCCTGTAGTAGCAAAGTATCAGGCACCTGGAAGTGAACGTATAAGTTCAGAAGTTTGTCAGAGTTGGAAAAGAACACATATGAGATGTTCCACATATTTGTGTCAAATAGTAAAATGTGACGATCGATCGTGCTGTACACCAAAACGATCAAATATTGGTTCAATCTTAAAGAACCATTTCTTGCCAGTTCCTGTTCCAGTCAGTGAGGGATTGACCATTCAAAAGGGAGGAGCATATCTTCCTTTGTGTGCCGCGCAATTGATGCAGGATGCTGCCAAGCTGAAGCAGACATCTTCAAATGTTAGTGAAATTGCATATGATTTGTTCTTGCCATCAATAAACGACGAAATCTTGAAAAAACGCATTTGTGTGAAGTGTGATATATATCATTGCACCTTAAAGGCTTTAAAAGATCATTCAAAAGTATGCGGAAAAGCCATGATCATTGAGAAAATGAAACCAAAGCGTATTGCTGCTCGCAGGCGGACAGAACTTTTGGCTTGTTTTAGGGATGATGATGATCTACAGTGGATTGATAAAGATGAGTGTGATTGCAGTGCAGATTTGAAAAGTGATCTTCCAAACATTTCAGACGAGATACCTATAATAGAACTAATGGAACCAACATGGGAAGAATTGTGACATTATTTCATTATTCATCACTGTATTCCACTTAATTTTTGTTCATTTTTCCTTATCTTAATTATTGTAAATTCTTAAATTTCCTTTTTTAAATGTCAATTTATACGTGATAAAATAATTATAACAAATACATTTTTTAATTTATCACATATTAGTCGTAATATTAAAATTATTCTATTTTTAATACCTTTGTTAATTATACCTCGATTTTATAAAAACATTACTGATAATTATGGTATTGATATTGACTGTACACAAATAATTTTATAAATTAATGGGTGGGATATAGAATTAAAAACTTAATTTTTTTGTACCTGATAACGATATCATAGAGTGAGGGGGGGGGGTCGTGTAATGATAACGTTTGATATCGTAGGGGAGGGGGGGGGGTCAAAAATATGTGAAAAATTGATAACGTTATATGTGCACAGCCCCCAAGTGGTTCCATCATGCTTTTGATTTTTTTCTATCAATACATTTGCTTAAACTGTGCATATTGTGTTAAAAAACTTAAGTTCTGTAATTTTGTCTGTTATATGTACATATTAATTAAAGTATTCGATGGTTTTTAATATTAAAAATCAAAAACCAAAACTATCGTTAAGTCAAACTTTTGATAAGTCGAAATTTTCCGTCGGTCTTTTTACACTCGAGCTATCGCAAATCGAATGTATGTTTAAAAATATCATAGAAATGGCAAGTAAAAAAAAATCATATCATTGTTTTACTTTTGCAAAGACAAAATAAATTTTGTACGGAACTCTCCCCTGCTAGGATTTTACAAAATATCAACATTGTTGATATTTTGTAAAATAATCTGTTCCCCATTTTTTTTAAAAATTAGTTTCACAAATTCATGTGTAGATATTTGAGGAGTTTCTTTCCCTATTGCATGTATTTGTTAAATGTTAAAAATAAATTTTAAAAAATAATAATAATTTGAATTTTGGCTGCTGATGAGTTCGAATTAAGTTATTCACGATCATGAATTGCGATAGGATCCTACTCGTTGGGTTTCTTGTTTCTACAAATGGAATGAAATGGAAATGACCAAGAAATTTGCACCCGTCATAATATGACTGTTGATTTTTTAGAATAGGTAATACGAGGCCGTAAGAAAGATAAATATTTTATGGCCGAATCTGACCTTTATCATAAAAATTATTTACTGCGTGAACACTTTATAACAATTGAAAAATATATTGAAGTAATAGCACCTGGGATGCTATAGGTAAGGTGGGAGCCTGGGGGTGGGGATAGAACCTGAGCTAAAGTGAACGCTCTCCGGTCTGTGCGCCTTCCGATGTGTGTGTGTACATCCAAACCTGTTTCTGTGCGGACTTTTTTTTGTGTAGTTTATAAAAAATTATTTATAAAACGATCGAAAATTATTTATCAAACGAGTGCTTGGTAGTATCATCAAGGGTCGACAGGGGCATCCATTGGAAAGGCACTGTGACTTTCCAAAAATTTCTTAATTCGGGAAATTTTTCGGGAGTCAGCAAAATTATCATCGCTTGGTTTATTTTGATTTCGTTTAAAATATAATATTTTGGGTATTTTCTACGTGAGACTTTTTTTATGCAGTCCCTATCCACCGCATAAAAAAATATTTTTTTAACTCAGTTGCGAAAACTTTTTAAAGCTACTGGTAAAGTTTCAAGCATTTTTTTTACACGATTTTTTTATGCGGTCCCTATTCACCGCATAAAAAGAGGATTGGGTGTATATATATACATTTTTTTTAATGCTCAAAGCGTGTGAAGCAACAGGGTCGTTTCCGAAATTTTAAGGGTTTTTTTTTTTTTTTTGAAAGAACATTTTTAAAATCATAGGATCTGATCATTTTTTAAAATAACTTGACTAAGTTTAATACTTAAAAAAAAATGCATTAATCGGTGCGCTTTCATTGTTTACGCTTCCTGCCGATGACATCACAAATGATGAAATGCCATTCACTGATGCCACTCACAGAGCACAATATTCAATTAGTTTCTTTACTCACAAGTGTTGGCAACTATATGATTGATAGTAAGCGTAGAGTGCAATATGTAATTCGCTTCTTGATCATCATAACGTAGGAAACGCGGTAGACAGATGCGCCAAAGTACATCATTTGTGACGTCATAAAGACCACACCTTATTCTCAAAATCGGACATTTAAAAAAATTAATTAAAAACTAAGCTTCGGGGAAATGAAAGTTTTTTCTAGCTCCATGTTATTTTTATTTATTTTTTGATTATGCTATAAATTTCCTTTTGTAAGAAAAGAAAAATCTGCACTTTTTCGAAATAGCTCTTGTGCACTAAGCGTTTGTGCATCTCTATGCGTATTGTGCACTAATATACTACTAAAATCTACACTAAAGTTATTATAACATGAGATGTGCTAAAAATGGAAGGGGAAATAGATAAATGACATTATTTTGGTGTCCGTACAATATTGGTGCGAGAACCACGGACCCGTCGTAGAACCATGTATTAGTCACACTCTGATTTTAAATGTTTTTAAAATTATGTTAATAGTTCATTTTCTTAAATGGCCATCATATTTTTAACTTTTTCTATTGTTCTTCTTCATTTGAAAAAGAATATTCCTAACCATGCCTGTCCAGTGGGGATATCACGGTGGGGAGGAGGCAATTATGACACCCCTAAATTTTACAAACATACTAAAATTAGGCATTTTGCTCGTATTTTGTTGTTTTTTTCCCCTACACATAAACCTTTGCTCCCTCCCTCCCTCCCCGCAAATTTTTAAATGTCGGGCCTGTTCGTACGTTTTTAATTAGATTCTGTTCGTTGTAAAATATATACTACATTACGAGCGAAAAGAATGGCAATTGTTAACGTAAATTCCTATACCCCTCCCCCCTCTGATCCCCATCAGGGACAAAAGGGGCAATGAATGACCCTCTCAAGTTTTGAAAAATGAATGTATTTACAGATTGCGGAGCGTGTTTTTTTTTTTTTTTTTCGATGTAATTCATTGAGCAGAAAAAAATTCGCATGTAAATGAGCATGTAAAATTAGAAATGAGTGTTGTATCCAAAAAAGGAAACCCCAGGGGATTTTCAATAAAAAATTTGAAAATTATTTGCCAAAGCTTTCAAAAAAAAAAAAAGTTTGAAAAAAATATATTAAGAATTACGCATTAATATTAAAAAAAAAATCATATGTTTTCTGTGTTTAGTTAAAATTTTTTATTACACGTAATTTTTGATATGATATTAAAATAACAATAAGAAATGCTCTTCACCTTTGTAATACAATGTTTATTCAGCACTTTTTCTCTTCATTCCTTCTTTTGAAATTAAAATTTTCGTCAAATGACGCTACGCCCGATAATAAGTCGAGAAATCACGTATTCACAGATGCCAAAGCGCCAACGCTCACAATCACGCCAAGTGGAAACAAAAACAGGGGTAGCCAGTGGCGCCCTCTTTGTTGCCATGAGTTTCAGCGATTGCCACGGCCGTTAAGTATTCAGTGGGGCCATGCATTGAGATAATATTTCCGATCATTTCCATGCAATTAAAATCACGAGAAATACGCAGACGACACTCTATTACGATTTATCTTTCTTATTGTTGCATTAATAAAGTTTTTTTATTCGCTAAAAAATAATGATAATAAAAATAATTTAGCACCTCTTGGCGCGATTGGCGCCAAAATTGAAACCAAAGCCTGTTTACATATGGAATTCACATATATTCCAAATTTCAACCAGAACGTAGCATTACTTCTTGAGATAGGGCACTCACAATGGAAAAAAAGAACGGGCGATTGCGCTACCCCCTTTTTAGCTGTTGACACCAAAATAAAATCAGCTTTTATACTCACTAAGGGCTACTTGCCGATAAATTTTTCTTTCATTCCGTTTATTATTTCTTGAGATACAGCAGTCACAATTGACGACAAAAAACGTTCTATAGCTCAACCCCCGTTTGAGTTATTGACACCAAAATTGAATCAGCACCTGTTCCTGTTACTGGCAACATATGGACCAAATTTTGTTTGATTCCGCCAGTTACTTCCTGAGGAATAGCAATCACGCGTAAACTCAAAAAACGTCCCATTGCTCCACCCCCCTTGGATGAATTCGCGCCAAAAACCAAAATATTGTAAACCCCAGTACCTCATAGTAACAGCCGTTTAAGATTAAAAAAAAGGAAAAAATGGATTAAATCAAAAGAGAGAGAAAGAGAAAGCGATGAGAGAGCTTTTTCCTTTCCCCGTGGAGTGGGCTCCGAAAATTCTGCCCATCGCCTCACTGAAACCTTATATAAGCGACGCGAGACGAGACACTTTCCTCCCATTGCTTCTACTATTGTTATTGGATGAAGATATTTTTCGAGGGGGCAGGAAGGAAGCTGGCCCATACGCATCGTTCGGGGTGTTGCTATTTGATAGAAAAGGGACACTTTTTTCTTATATTAGCGATTAGCAGAGTGCTAGGAATTTAAAATTAGTTTCATGCCCTGATTTTATTTAAAACTGATACACAAAAGACATTTTTAAATAATCTAATTATGCACTATTTTGTCGGGTGGGCCCGGCCCACCCGGCCCATAGTGACGAGCCGCCACTGACGACTACTTAACTACACTACCTATCACCACTCTTAAGTTCTGGCCATATACTAGTTACTTTCAGTAAATCTCTCTAGAATGTACGGATTCTCAAATCCGAATTTATCTGAAACTTATTTTTTTTTTCTGCAACAAAACAATGCAATACGAAGATGGTCAAATGGAAGTAGCGATTATATTCTATATGCGCTCATAAATAGGAGTCTAACTCGCTCTTACTCATGGAAAAATGATCAGTAATTTTAGATTTGCATTTGTGATGTGTATAGTCCAACCACGGATTGTACGGAATTTTCAAAGGTCCAAATAAGACGAATCTATGTGAATAAGGGGGAAAAGTAAAGATTTGATGCCGGTATTCCGCTTATTTGAATGAGACTCTGCTTCTGCAAAAGCTGGCATCGCTAAAAAATAATAGATTTGTCCACTTCCAGCGGTAAAACGGATGTTTGTCTTTCCATACAATCCGTGGTCAGGCAGTATCTTTTAATGTAATTGTATTATTTTTCTTTCAAGATTTTAAAGTGCTTTTCTTTGCAGGAAGTTGAAACTTTGTGTAATTTGATGTACTCACTGAACAAGGCCAGGCTAAAGTATGAATCGTCAGTCGAATATGTGAATACACTGAATTCAACTAGTGAAGGATCAAATGTACTCGTACCGTTGACAAATAGCGTATCCTTTTGTCTTTAAGTACTGTCGCTGAGTATCAAAACCAAGGCTTTACTCGATGCGCGTCTTATCGGGCTCAGTCATTTCAATAAAAGTTGTAGTATGAAATCAATCAATCAAACAAGAAACCCGGTCAGACTCCGGCGACACCTTTTGGATTTTGTGGCAACTTTTACCTATATAAAAACCAGATAAGTTTATTTTTAAAGAGAATACGTATTCAAAATTGAGTTCAAAAGTATTTGAGTTAATTTAAAAGCGGATTTTTTCTTCCTGAAAAAAAAAAAAGTGTTTGTGGACGTGTGGAAAAATATTTTAGGTAAAGAGTGAAAAAATATGAAATTTTGTTTTCAAGAAAAATTAAGTTTTGAAACAAAATCACATAAATATAAGCAGAAGAAGATGTTTATCTAATTAAATCAACGTAAATTCCGTGTATGAAAAAATTTTGTGATAAATTATTCCAACTTTTCGCAATGAAGCATTTTTAAAATTATTTGAGTAATGTAACTGCAAACCTTCAATAAATATAAATAGGAGTTAGCATTTATTGCAATTTATACATTAAATAACGATTTCAAACGAGCTTAAAAAGAAATTTTCTGTTTGAAAACGTATGTGAATAAAATATTTTGGAAGTACTGTTTTTTTTTTTTGGGGGGGGGGGGTAATTTCTGCTTCCAACTAATAAAAAACAAATAGTGTAAATTTGATTCTGAATGAAATTATGCGTAATATAATAAAATTAAACATTACATCTTATGGACGAATCCATACTGTCTATTTATTAAACATATGAACTATGCTCAATAACTTGCGTCAAGAAAAAAATATTTTTTAAGTTTTAATACGAAAAAATCAATTACATATGCTTCATTAAGCACAACTGATAAATATATTTAAAACAGAAAACAAATGAAAGTAACGATTGTCTCTCATAATTATTGCTGATCCAGGCAACGCCGGATATTTTTGTTAGTTGATAAATATATTTATGGAAACATTCAAAAATCTTTTAGTAATTTGTTTTCTTAATTAAAAAAAAACTAATTTTGAATTAAACTTTAAAGACATATTCTGAAACTGGTGAATAGCACAATTTGATATCTTTTTTTTTTCGCAATAAGAACTAATAAAATGAACAAAAAATACATAGAGATACAATTATTTTAAAGAAAGTTATGTAGAAAACATATGAAATTAAAACTTTGCCATGAAACTGATCGTTAATATCGATCATTATACATAACAATTTATATCATTAAGGAGTATGTTGTATGTTAAAGAACAAGAAATTTAAATAATTTAAAAGTACATTGAAACAATAATGAATTCAACAGGAAAAGCATGCTAATAAAAATTTCAAAATTTTTGCTTGTTGAAAAAATAAATGAATAAAAATAATAATAACAGTTAAAAAAATAAAAACAAACCTGCTAAAAAGGTAAAGGGTATTCAAAAGTTCACACATTGTGAGGATATTTAAAGGGGAAAAATTTCACCACATAAATAAATTGTGCCGCAATAAAACATCAAAAGTTCCATAAATTTTAAATTAAAAAAAAGCCATTAAGTAGCATTAAAAGTGACATTTAAATAAAAAAAAAATAATTTATTAGAAAATTAAATTAAGCTATTTAGTAATCCGCCAAATCAAAACTAAACAGTATTAGGAAGCAACCACGTTACTGTAATCCAGCCAAAGATCAATTAAAGTGTAAAATAATTTGCAAAATAATGTATCAATTGATTAAAAAACAATAAAAGTTCCATCGAAGTATCAGAAGAACAAACATTGGCGACAGCAATTTTATCAGTAAGAGTTTTCGCCAATTTCACATGTTCCGCGAGGAGATAATTCCCCCATGATTTTAATGTGAATATTAAATGGCAAGAAATAAAGATTGCCGTCAAATTTTGTAACGCCAAGGATTGCATATGTGTGCGTCATGGTGCATTTCAAATCTTGGCGATTGTTTTTCATTTTATTTGTTGTCCCCGTACTTGGTTATATGGTTTCAATAAAATGAAGCTTTATTGTTGTCAAATACAAATTGTTCAGCGGATGTTTAATATTTTACTGAAACTTTTAATATCGTTTCGTGGGTGGTTTCTTTTACTGGGAGGATTATTGAAACTTTTAATAAATATATAGGTAATAGAACTATCTTATACATATAAAATCTGAGTATCTATCTATCTATCTATCTATCTATCTATCTATGTCCAAGCTTCTTCTCCCGAACGACAGTGAACTGACCATCGAACCAGGTATCGATGGATTCGTAATCCTCCCGTCTTCATGTTTGGCTATTTAACATAATTCTCCGATAATAATTAGCGGAGATATCAATTAAAAACTTTTAATTATGACTCTTAGATTTCAAAATCAAATCACTATTTTTCGAAGGCTTTCCTCCATTCAAATTATTATTCAGTGCTTCAACTCAACTTTCCGGATGAACGCTTTTATTAAAATTTACAGCGTGAAGAAAATCATTGAAAAGAAACATCTGTTGCAATTTTTTTTCTCGAATATAAAGAAATAAAATTAGGCTTTTGTTTTAAGGCTTTTCCTGTAATCAGGGTGTTTAAGTTGTTTACTTTTCGATTATTTTGCCGTAATCTGCAGCAAAATTTTGCTGTTTTTTTTTTTTTTTGTTCAAGCCTGATTGTTAAATACGCGTCACATGACATAACTTTCATTTTCGAGGAGGACCGTGCACGTCGTAAAGTAAATGAGTGATTTACAAGTTATTTGAGTTCTTTGAGGGTTTGTACCTGGAAAACGGATTGATGTAATTCTTGTACGACCATATGGATAGAATCCATCCAAATATTTATCTGAGTGGTATGTTGCATTAATAAACACCCGGGCAACGCCGGGTAGTAGACTATTTTATGTAAAAAGCGGATTGTTATTGTGCATAAATATTTCCGATATAGTCTATCAGATGTAATTCAGTTTAACGTGAGCAAAGATTATAGTTGATAATGCATATATTTTCCCCTTTTGTGCTGACTGAAAATGTACTCATAACTTGTATCATTGATAACGATTATTAACGTTGATGAGGTGTTTTGGCAAAAATATGTTTTACTGGTGTTTTGCAAACCTTGCTTTACGCGCATTTATTTATTCCTTAACGCGTTAGAAACTAATGTCAGTGTACTACAAAAGCATCAACTGGACTGCTCTTACATTTTTTAGGTAGCCCGTGCAACGCCGGGCACGCAGCTAGTCTTATACATATAAAATCTGAGTATATATCTATGTCCAAGCTTCTTCTCCCGAACGACAGTGAACTGACCATCGAACCAGGTATCGATGGATTCGTCATCTTCCCGTCTTCATGTTTGGCTATTTAACATAATCCTCCGATAATAATTAGCGGAGATATCAATTAAAAATTATTAATTATGACTCTCAGATTTCAAAATCAAATCCATATTTTTCGAAGGCTTTCCTCCATTAAAATTATTATTCAGTGCTTCAACTCAACTTTCCGGATGAACGCTTTTATTAAAATTTACAGCGTGAAGAAAATCATTGAGATGAAAGATCTGTTGCCATTTCTTTTTCTCGAATATGAACAGGTAAAATTCTTGTTTTTGTTTTGAGGCTTTTCCTGTAATCAGGGGATTTAAATTGTTTACTTTTTTGGGGGGTTTTCTGCAATCTGCCGCAAAACTACACTGACTTTTTTTTTTTTTTTTTTGGTTCAAGCCTGAGTGTTGAACTCGCGTCACTTGACATAACTTTTATTTTTGAGGCGGACCGTGCAAAGCCGGGCGACGCAGCTAGTATGTAATAAAACTTGAAATGCTTTCGATGATGTAATTTATTTACTTGTCGAAACAGTGTGTTATTTTGTCTTTTTCGTGGATTTTTAATCAAAACAAAGTAAAATAATTCGCTAAATAAAAAACGAGCTATTAAATGTGAGAAATCTCGTTAAAATATTTCGCTAAATCAATTTCAATTCTCCATTATTTTGTAACATAATCAGCTGAATAAATTAACCGAGTCATAAATAAAAATTTAAAGTGTGTAATTTTTGTAAAATTAGAAAAAGAAGCAACATACGATGATGTAAGCTTTATTTTTCAATTTTAGCCGACTATAATGTAAGTGCAATTTTTCAGTTTTCGGCAATGTAAAGAGAAAACTCACCAAGAATAGCGACGTACCTATAACGAAATAATATCAAAAGAGTAAATATGTATTGCAGTCTTACCGATATTGTGAGAATAAAACAATTATTGTTGAAATCTTCTCGATTGTGCCATTAAATACCTCCTTTAAATATGCAGTAAAATCTATATATATAAAAATGGAGTTTGGTAAATTTGTTCCCTAAGATCTCAGAAACTACCCGGCAGATTTGGCTGAAACTTTCACCGTTTGTTCTTTTTGGTACTGGGGAGGTTTGTAGACCAGTTCGAAAAAAATCCGATTGATAGTTCCTTTTTTATTCTAATTTTTCCAATTTTTCGCATAAATGCCCCAATATGACGGTGAAAAAATACGTGCACATATTAAAATTATGTGTCCATCGAAAGCGCTTATTTTTCTGCTGAAGATGGCATCTGTTAGAAAGTTCTAAGTTGTATGAAAAACGAGATATGAGCTTTTTTTGTTCCATGTTCGAAGGCTTTCATCAACCCAAGTCATTATTTAGTGTGTCATCTCAACTCCCACGAATTGTTGTATTGTTGAATATTTTTGCGTTTCGTCTGACTTTTTGAGGCTTTTCTCAAGTCAAATCTTAAAGTAACGTTTTTCCACAAGATTGGCTAAAAATAAATGGATTTGGCTGATCATTTTACTTTTAAACGGAACTTATGTAATTAATGGTTTATTATTATTATTTATGCTGATTGGACACTTGCTCACTATATCCAAACAACCAGCAGAAATATCGCCAGAATTTTTTCAGAAAGATTTCAGTAGCTGATGCATTTGGCAGTTTTTTCCACTGTCGCTGTTTTTGAGTCCAAAGACTACGTAATAATGTTTCTCAGCTTTCACCATATAAACAAAATATCGCCAATCAAAGATACTTAAATATATATATATATACTGTGTAAAATAATTCAACAACTAAATTAGCCAAATCCATAAACCGCACAATAACTTCCAATAATTTTTCTTTTTGCACGATTTCAAACAATCGCCAAATTTTACTACTTCTTTTTTAAACATTTCGGATGAAACTGTTTAGCGCCATTTTATTTTGACCAAAAGTATCTCAGCATCTGGCAACAATATTTCTATAATAAAAATTAGTAAGGAGGGGGAGTATAGGGCCGTGGTAGCCTGATCGGTAGGGCATTGGACTCGGGGCCGGAGGGCCTCGGGTTCGATCCCCGCTGGTCGAAGACCCACCGTCGTCATTAAAGGGGACTGGGCGACGTTAAATATGCTCGTGGTCTCAATGTCCTCCAAGTGAAACGATACCTCTGGGGGTGCTAGTACTATATAATTTATAAACAGCAACGATTTCTTCTTAGACATTTTTTTTATTTAGAGGAAGAGTAATGTTTTAACCCTTCTCGATATCAACTCACATTAAATGTCTCGAAAAATTTATACGTAATCCCTTACTAAAAGTGAAGTCCAAGGCCCACAATGCTTTGGAGTCCCTGTGCTTCTGGGATGCATTTTACCAGAAGTGAACGCCTATGAGAAATAGTTGAATCCTGAGTTGGAACCAGCTTTACCTGAAAAGGGAATTTATTTTCCCTGAGAAACAGTCCTGGTACGCCGTTCCGGCATCAATTCACCCTGTACCACACATCGGTTAACCATATCAATGAAATTTTACGATAAAGATTGAAAAAGCATGACTTATTACAGCAGAATTAATTTGTTTAACTAATGTAAACAAAGATTTTCCCCGGTTATACTACAGCGCTCTCTTGTGTGCAAGTCGGCGGCTTTGATCTTTTGAGAAATGACTGTGCCTGATAAGGCGCGTATCAAGTGAAGCCTTGATCAAAACTATGATATGTGTGTATAAGTTGATGTTTGTGCTCTTTAATATTATTGAACGCAATAATTGGCAGTATTGACGCGGAAGTAAATGTTTAAAATTCTACTATTTCAGGAAAGGTTAAATCAGATTTTTAAAGAAAGATGTTTTCTGTAGTTTCTCCTAAGGCCCCTATATATGCGAGCCGACGCATCAGCTTAAGATTAGCCATTTTGGATCGGAGCGCGTGTTTGAGTGCAGGGCCTGATTACTGAATAGGTCAACTAGGCCCTGGGCCAGGGCCCCAGATATTTAGGGGCCCCCAAATGGCTGAAATTTTTTTAGTCTATGGCTAAATTTGTTTCACCCAACGGCTGAAGTTATAAAGTTTGAATACATGGGGCCCCAAAAAAATATTTGCCTGGGGCCCCTCGATATCTTAATCGGGCCCTGTTTGAGTGGTAGTCATTTCTGGAGAGTTATCGCGTTTGGTGATGGTTCACTGTGAGCAATTATTAGCGGCACGTGAATTGTTTATTAAATAAAATGCTATTTTCGACAAATTTGGCGAAATCCGAAACTTTGCTGTGGTTACCCTAGCAGTGCAACAATGAAAAATCCGATCCAAAATGGGTAAACTTAAGCTGATGCGTCGGCCTATCTATATAGCGGCTCTAGTAAAATCTAACAGATATTGATAGCACGTGTTTCGGGTTCCGAAAGAAGCCATCTTTTAATGGAGAAAAAGTATCTCTTTAAGAATTTAAAAGCACTGAGCCAATTCAAGATCGTGCATTATTTTTTGAACATACAATACAATTCATTAAAGACACTATTTTTTGTACGTTTTCTTTTTGGGATTTAGGTAAAGACTACAATCGTTTTAAGGCAGATTATTTTACATTTTAATGAGGCTTTGAAAGTTGTTTTAATGAGTTAATGAATTCTTTTAATGCAAATTTTTATGTTATTTATCCTTATGCTTTTTTTTTAATTTGGCACATTGCTTTTTTTAAATGGTTTAATTTAATTATTTGGCAGATTATTTTTTACGTTAATGAAACATTCAATAGTTCATCAAAAGGACAGTGTGTACATCGTAAACAATTTATGTCATTGAAGTTTTGAGCAATGATAAAAAAAAAAAAATAAATAAATAAATAAATGAAACCTCATTGAAGATTGAAAACGAGCCAGGTGGCCACTTATAACAACGGCCCCGTAATTCTAAAATACGGGGTCGTTGCTTATAACGGATAAGTACCATATTAATAGAAATCACCTTCAGAATTAATATAATATTGAAAAGATAAAAAACGAATTTAATATTGGTACCTTCGCGTGAGAAATGTTTCATTCTTATTTTCGTAGCCAAAAGCAGTCCATGTTCAAGCTTTCCAAAGGACTTGAATTAGCTACCTCTATCTCGTTCTGAAATCATTACTTGCTATATGTTTTCTTTCATACTCTATTTAGATCGTTTTTTGTCATTCCTATTCAGAGGATAAAAGTATACTTTTCATCTCGATGTAAATTTCTGTTTTTAAGTTGCCGTGTCGAATAGAAATCGTGTGTATTTCAGAGAAAGCGGGTTTTTGAAGTATGCGCATAAGTATAAAGTATCTATTCAGTAAGTTACCGCAATTCTGTATTAGCTACCAGTTTGTTTGGCACTCTTGGCTTCCTTAAGAGGTTTTCCACCTCCAGCTCAGTCACTCCTATGCCGGGATGATGAGTGCTAATAAGCACAAAACTGCAGTCCTCGGCTGGAATTGACTGAGTTGGCAGAGTATTTCATGTATAAAGCATCTAATTTATCATTAAGCATGGCCGGCCAGATAATATTCCTTAAAATTTTATTTTTAACTATGTATAGATGTACTTGCAAGCTGATGTGTTTAAAGTTAACAATGTTCTGGTTAACTTAGATGGTGAATATCATGCTGAAATGGTAAGTTGTAGCATTTCTTCAAATATTAAAAGGAAATTTCCTATGAAACCTATACTAATATTATAAAGAGAGAGGGCGGATTTTTGTGTGTTTAAGTTCCTAGGTAAGGCTTTTATTCAATTATGTTCCCTAAGCCATGTTGTAGAGTTTCACCTACCTAGGGTATCGTACTATCTCCTGTTTTAAACCAGAGAAGAGTTTCTCCTGCTATTTCTCGCTATTTCCTACATCAATCGCGATTTTGAGAATTACAGTAAAACCTGTAAATTTGACTACCTTTGAAAATTGACCACCTGTTTGAGTTGACGGCTTTTGTCAGCTGTCATCCTCCTTCATAAATATTAATTTGACCACTAAAGTATTGCACCGCAAGTGGTCAACTTGAACAGGTTTCACCGCTGTTAGTTTATAGTGAAATAAGGAATCTAACTTTTTTTTTTTTTTTGCGGACGCGTTGCATTTTTTCTTAAATACGAAACAATAACATTGTATATTTGTTGTACGTTTTGTTTCGAAAGAAAGCTGAAAAATTAGGATTTGTTCAAATCCTTTGATCATGATAACATAACATAGATAATATTATGCCTATAGTTTATGATATATAGCTAACTAGAGGCCCCGACAGACGTTGCTCTGTTCAAACTTTGAAAATTGAAAAGTTAAAAAAATTCAATGAACTATCAAGTGTTTGAACCGTTTTACTGAAACAAAATAAGTAAAAAAAAATATTTAAGCTGTTCTTGGTGTCAGAATGCGTATATTTATTACAACTTGATTTAACTACAGCCCACTGAGCAGTTGTTTTATGAACCTTTTTTTTCTCC
Source organism: Uloborus diversus (assembly GCF_026930045.1). Lineage (NCBI taxonomy): Eukaryota > Metazoa > Arthropoda > Arachnida > Araneae > Uloboridae > Uloborus > Uloborus diversus. The sequence continues at coordinate 150,164,034 of NC_072731.1, read as the reverse complement.
CGGACTTGATGGCTTGTTCCTTTAGCCATAATCAAAGGATAAAAAGCGTCCTCCGATAGTAAGTAAAAAACTAATTACCCATCTAGAACAAACGGAAAATCCCGCTGCAACATCCCCCATATGAAAAAGAATAAAACAATCGAAAGGATATCGTTTAAAAAAATGATTAATGTAAAAACCGTTCTCTAAATAAGTGGAAATCACTCATCCCCGACCCCCACTCCTGATGTAAAATAAACACATTCTTCAACTAAAATGACTTAACACTCTTTAAAAACGAAAAACAATTCTTTGAAGTTTGAAATATTTCGCGAAATAAACAAAAAAATACAATAAATTACATTAACAGTAGTTTTAAAATGTAAGCAAATGATCACGCAACTCTATTGTTTGTAGCCAAAGTCGCAAAGCCACCACGTTACTGTAATCCAGCCGATCAGTGAGCGAAGCCAACTCCGACCGATTAGCAGTCTGATCTTTTGAACGAAAACTTTTAAAACTTCATACATTGCCTAGTTTGTTCTTTGCAGCAAAGGTAAAGATCTTCCACTGCACTGATCTTTTGTGTAAAGAACTACCCTATTGTAATTAATATGGACGAAAATAAAATTTGTTTCGTCTTTAAATTCCATCATCTTTTCCTTTAATAATGTACTGATTAGTTTGATAACCTTTAAGTATTCTTGACATTGTCAAAACTCAGATGGCTTTGAGCCGAGAAACAAATGTTGCTAGGTTTCGGTTCAACTACGACGCCGTCAGAACACACGTTTTGCGTGAACCTTCCAGTACTTTACTTTAAAATATATGTCGGGACCTAAAATCGTTGCTTTCAAGAGAAAAATGAAGGCTTCACTTTCTCTCTACGTTTTATCTATTCTCAATTGACGTATCACAGTAGAAAATTTCATTACAAAAAGCAGAGTTGGCTTTCTTATCGTCCTTTGGCAACGGGTTACATATTTATTTCAGTTCTCGCTCAACAATAGGTTAAAATGAATATTAACCATTTGGGAGATATAACCATCCAATGTTTAAATTAATTAATTAATTAACTAAAACGTTTCCGATTCTTTCCATCGCGCTTCGAAACCATGCTTGCCACAATTTAATTACACGCAAAAAATTTGATCAAAATCGGTCCAGCCGTTTAAAAGCCTTATGGTGACAAATATCCGCACAGAAGATTTTTATATATTAAGATGATAACATTGATTATGACAGTATAAAATATTCATGTACCATACGAGTTTTTCCCCTCATAGGATAAAGAAAGTGCAATAAATCATTTCTTCCGAAAAATTCAGAAGGTCAAAGCTAAGATCGGTGTAGCCCAAAAAATCTTAGCAACTAAGATTCAAGAAATGGAACGTAAGTATTTAACTGTTTATGTTGTGTATGTTTGTGTTATAATTAACATTTTAAGCCTACTGAAAACCTTTGACATGAATAAAGAAAGATGTTATAAAACATCAATTCATTGAATTCAAGTGACAATTATTAAAAAAGTGATGCATTTTTGAAGTACTCTTTCATTATCATAAGACATTTATCCATGTGACGGAAAATTAATAACAGTTGGAAATCCATCCCTGGTTTCAAGGTTGCAACAAAAACTACTTTGCCAAATCAGGAGCAAAATGCAGTACCAATTTTTCATGTTTCAATTTGGTTTTGTGTTGTGCCTTTTTGCTCTAAAATAGAAAACACAATATTCACTTTGATTTCTGTTTTATTTAAAGTACTTTCAAATAACCTGTAATTTTTAGCGAACTCTTTTATTTTGCTTAGTTTGACATTCGAAACTTGAACCACGTAAAAGTTGTCCATTTTACTTCTTCATTTTTGTTGTCTCTTTTTTGTCATTTTTCATCAAAGTTGTATCATCAAAGTTTTTTTCAAAATGTTCACCAGCAAAAGTTTTATTTCCATTTTACGTCATACGAAAGCATTCGTCAAGTTCGGCTATATTTAAATCGAATCAAGAAAGTTACGAAAACAACATGAAGAAATCATGATTTCTAAACAGTAACTTAAGTTACACTATATTTCACAAACGTCATCAATGACATTATCAAGCCTTATGAAAGGGTAATATTTTAATTACTTATTTTATTATTATTACTTGAACAAGATAAAAAAAAAATCTAGAAAGACATATGAGGCAGTGAGAAACAAAGGGATGGGAGAGCTTCATTTACCATTTGTACTGATTATCTTCAAATTTTAAATTTTGCCACTTACATCTTTTTGCCTCTCACTGCCTAGATGCCATTATACAGCATGATTTAGAAAAACTTTTTAATGAAAGCTTACCTAGGATTTTATCTTTAAACGCGTTTTAGCAAAACTTGAAAATGTCCACTTACATCCCTTTGCTTCTCACTGCCTCAAATTGTGTTAAATATATTGCTATGATGTTAACGTGCTATTCTATACATCTATTCTCCGATGTCTCATTTTTGGTACGAAATATAACCTATTGTCATTGAATCCGGTCCAAACCTGGCAATTTCTAGATTATTTTGGGTTTTTCCCGATCACTCGTGTACTATCTTTTTCAAGGCAGAAAGAACTATTTTGAGAATTTTTAGTACTCTAATGGAGGTGATCACGTGATTTTGGTTTAGATCTCGTGAGAGCTTTCTTGCTTAGGCATACTCGCTCTGTTCTGAAAGTATTGAAGGTTTACGAGCTATTGCTCTTGTCTCCTATCTATTTCAAGGTCCTGTCTAAGAGTACCTCTGAAGCAGGAAAGCAGTATACTTAGTGATTTGCTATTAACATTCTAGAAGTAAATTTCGATATTTTCCAGGGTTGTTTGGTTTAAACCACGATTTAAACCAACTGACTAAAAAAACCCATGCGGTTTTCTTGAATTTTTTTTTTTTTTTTGAAAAACTAAATGGTCTCTTCCCCCAAATGTTTCCATAAAATTTACATATAATTTTAAGATGTAAAATCTAATTAATGCAAAGTAACCAGCAAGGCTAAAAATGAATAAATTTGATTTTTTTTTATTATTGTAACGCCAATTTGCAAAATGTTTTTTTTTTCTTCTTAAATCAATGCAACTTTTCTCATTAGGTACATAAATATATGGCCGATCGTTTTTCCAAAATTTGATAGAGAAAAAATCCCAGCAGTTTTACTTTTTCAATTAATCATCAAGTAATCTTAATATATAAAAATAAATGTCCTGCGATAACATCTTATCTTACTACTATTATACATGCGAAAGTTTGTCTGTATGGATGTATGGATGTTTGTTACTCTTTCACGCAAAAACTACTGAATGGATTTTGATGAAACTTTACAATAATATAGCTTATGCATCAGAATAACACATAGGGTAGTTTTCGTCCCATTATGGGGGACAAAACCCCCTTAGGGGGGCAATAAAACACAATTTTCGTATAAATTCTCTAATATGGGGACGAAGAATACTTGCACATATTAACATTATATGTCCATCGAAAGCTCTGATTTTTCTGCTGAAGATGGCACCTGTTCAAAATTTCTAAGTAGAATAAAAAACGAGTTATGAGCTTTTTAGTTCCATGTTCGAAGGCTTTCCTCAACTCAATACAATATTTAGTGTATCATCTCAACTCCCTGTCGACCGCGACTATTGTTGTATTGTTGACTATCTTTGCTTTTCGTGACTGTTCAAGGCTTTTCCGAATTCAAATCTTGAAGTAAGATTTTTGCACAAGATTGGCAAATAATACATGGATTTAGCTGATTATTTTTCATTTTAATGCAACTTTGAGGCAATTAATAGGTTTTTTTTTATTTATTAGTGTTGACTGGGTATTTAATCGATCAGCAGGAATCTTGCCAAACTTTTTTTGTGGAATCATTTCAATAGCTATGTAACCATGTGTATTCACCATGTAACCAAATATCGCCATTTCTTCAATATTTCTTTCTTTAAATTTGTTAACACATAAAAGCCAGCTAAATTAAGCAAATCCATAAACAGCACAAAAACTTCCATTAATTTGTCTTTTCACACAATTTCAAACAATTGACAAATTTTTACTGTTTATTGGAAACATTTCGGGTAGCATAATTTTATAATCACCAGAAGTATCTCTGTATTTGGCGATTCTATCTCTTCGATGAAAATTAGTAACACACAGTTTTAAAAAGTAGGGAGGAGGAGCCTCATTTAAGGTATCCTAAAACGATTAATGCAAATTTAATAACATTTTAAATCACAGTAAGGGTTTATGGGCAGCTACACGTGGGCGGTTAAAAAAAAGATAATTTTTTTTAAACAAGTGAAGTTTAATTTTATGTTTTGGAAATTCCTCAAATATGTATATGCTTAAATATCGTTTTTTCGTTTCTAAAAGAATACTATTTTGTTCTTCATACTTATTGCCATTTTACTTTTATGGGTAAGGAAGAAGCTCTATTTTTAATCACGTCAAAGCGGTGTGTTTTGAGTTATTTGAGTTACAGCAAAGAACGAATAAAAGTAGCGATTGTTTCTCATAATTATTACAGACCCAGGCAACGCCAGGTATTTTTACCACGTACAATTATCTGGTAACTAAAAAAGTTATGCAATAGAGTCTGCCCTCTACCCCCAGTTACCGTCGAAGAAAGATTTATTTTTCGCCAGAAACGGCCAAATACATGCAAAACATTTTCTTTGTAGTTAAAAATCATTACCGAAACTAACTTCTTTACAACTCCTGAACGTTTTCGTGATTTATTTTTTGTAATTTTTGGGTGTCTTCCCAGTTTCGCCGACATTTCATTTACTCCCCTTCCCCCTGAATTTTCAAATTTAATCATATCTTTTGATACATTTAAAGGGGCAGGCAATTTGAAATGTCGGCGAAACTAGAGGCAAACAATTTTTTGGTAATTATTTGACCTCTGCCTGTAATGACCATTAACTTGAATCAATTGGAAAAAAAACTACATCAACGTGAGAGAAGCCGCGGGTAAAAGCTAGTATATATATATATCAACGCACACAGCCAGCTGAAGCCTCAGACTTGAAATTCGGCAGGCATGTCCACATGATTATGAAAGTATCCACTAAGAAATATTTTTTCGAAATATCGATTAGTTCAGGAGAAATTAATTAAAACCCCTTAATTTCTGTGAAATTAAAACCTGTCATTGAAATTTAAATCCCTTATTTTTGGAGGCTTTCATCCACTCAGATCATTATTCAGTACTTCATCTCAACTTTTGGTCGAAAGCGAATTTTAAATTTGATATTGTTTTTGTTTCTCACGTGATTCTTCGAGGCTTTTCTCAAGTCAAATAATCATGTTTCTGTCTTTTGCTTTCATTTTTTTTTTAAAAACTAGAAGCGAAGTTTTTAAGAATATCATCACAGGCGGACTATTCTTTTGAATTTAGAAGAGTGCAGTTTCCTGTAAAAGTTTGCTTTGCAATAACCGTTAATAAGTCACAAGGACAGACATTAAAAGTAGTAGGGATCGATTTTGGAGAAGACTTTTTTTCACACGGTCAATTTTATGTAGTGTCAATTTCTCCAACATCAGTTCATCAAGCAGCTTAATAATTTTAGCACCAGGAAAAAAAAAAGCTAAAAATGTTGTATACAAAGAAGTTCTTGCTTAAACATAGGTATAACAATAAAATGTGGATGGCCTGTGTTTGCAAAGATAATCAATACTTTAAAAAAATCGTTAATAACAGTTGAAGATCGGTTAAGGACAAGGGCATATATATATGGAGTCCGGGGGCCCCGGGATCCTCTCGAAATTAGAAAAAATTATAGGTAATAAGTAATTATTATAGGGGATTTTTGAAACTAGGCGCACCAAGCAGTGTTAACCCCTGCTAATTCCATTACCCGAGCAATGCCGGGTACGGGAATGCTAGTTAGGTACAAATGTGAATATTAAACATTCATGAACCATTAATTCATTAAATATTCAAGACTTTCCAAAACTAAAATTATTCTTCTTACAAGTTGTTTTTAAGCCAAAAAACCCGGTTTGGATTTAAAAAAAAAAAAAAAATCCTTGGTTTAAAAAAAAAAAAAACAGTTGGTTTTATTTTTTTCTATACAGTAAACTCGGCAGTCGGATTATCCACGGATCCTTTGACATTTTTTTTTTTTGAAACTAATGATTGTGTTGTTCGCTGTTAGATTTTTCATGTATTTTTTATATTCAATGTTAGTAGTTCCAATGTAGCAATGGTTTTAGTTATGATTTAAATGAATGTGTGAGTGTCATTAATATTTTTTATCTATTGCATACACTAAGTATCGTTTTGTACCTTCTATTCAGCTTATCCGCGGTTACCGTGCCACCCTATTCCGCGGATAATCGGGAGTTTACTGTATATTAAAGCAGGTAAGGTCAAGGAAGTTGTGAAAGGATGTGTGTGGCGGACTTGCTTTCAGGGGAGATCCTATAACTCCTACAACCTTGAAATTTTGTACAAAATTACTTTGAGCCTCGGTGGTTTGCACCTGTTTTTCTTTTTAAATTCGAATTAGTTTTATTATTATTATTATTATTATTCATTTTTCAAGCAAAAATTTCGCATAAATTGCCTATTAAAGGATTGAAAGATTCCCACACCCCTTAACGTTTGATGCCGTTTGATAGATATATTTTTTCTGCATCAACTAAAGCTTCTCAATCAATTAGAACAGTATATATATGGGTTTCTACAGTGGTGGACATAATTATAAACTCAAAATTTTTTTATTTCGGTTTAATTATAGCTTAATTCAATTCATCTTTTTTTCACTAAAATAAAGATGAATGTCTAAAAGAATAGTTCTAAAAGTAGTACAACTTATCAGTTAAATTAAAAAGTGAATGAAATTAGAGAATTTGAAAATTTAATATCATAACGCAATTTTATCATTACTACGTGAAACCTCGACAAGAGCAAAATCTAAAAAGTAAAAAATCCAGAATTACAATAAAATTTTCTTCGAAAACGTTGATTTAAAGCCATGGAATGAATAAATGTTGCCATCAGTGATTGCTAAATATTTTGTTTTTGAAAATTAATGATAAACATTTAAATGCACTGCTGGACAAAATAATAAACTCAAGACCTTTTTCATTTTTTCAATCATAATTTAACCCAGTTTAATTTTATTTTTTATTTAATAAAACAAATAACGCAATTTAAATGCTCAACTTTAATGTATAAATAAACTTTAAGGGCTCTTGTGTATTATATTTTAAGTTTTGGATTTTCTCATCATTAACTTCTTTTCTGAAGAATAAAATAAAAACATTCTTGTCATTTGCTACTGCTTATTTTCTTTTTCATTATTTTAAACGAAAAAATGCCATTAAATAAAAAAAATAATAAAAAACAGTTATTTTCATTTCAGACGATATATTCTCCTCCAAACCAGCAAAGTTCTTGCTTTCTGCAAGTAAAGGTTTATAAATAACTAGAATTCCCGTACCCGGCATTGCTCGGGTAATGGAATTAGCAGGGTTAACAGTGCTTGGTGCACCTAGTTTCGAAAATCCTCTAAAATAATTACTTATTACCTATAATTTTTTCTAATTTTGAGAGGATCCCGGGGCCTCCGGACTCCATATATATATGCCCTTGTCCTTAACCGATCATCAACTGTTATTAACGATTTTTTTAAAGTATTGATTATCTTTGCAAACACAGGTCATCCACATTTTATTGTTATACCTATGTTTAAGCAAGAACTTCTTTGTATACAACATTTTTAGTTTTTTTTTTTTCTGGTGCTAAAACTTAAGCTGCTTGATGAACTGACGTTGGAGTAAGCTACATAAAATTGACCGTGTGAAAAAAAGTCTTCTCCAAAATCGATCCCTACTACTTTTAATGTCTGTCCTTGTGACTTATTAACGGTTATTGCAAAGCAAACGTTTACAGGAAACTGCACTCTTCTAAATTCAAAAGAATAGTCCGCCTGTGATGATGTTCTTAAAAACTTCGCTTCTAGTTTTAAAAAAATGAAAGCAAAAGATGGAAACATAATTATTTATTTGACTTGAGAAAAGCCTCCAAGAATCACGTGAGAAACAAAAACAATAGCAAATTCAAAATTCGCTTTCGACCAAAAGTTGAGATGAAGTACTGAATAATGACCTGAGTGGATGAAAGCCTCCAAAAATACAGGATTTAAATTTCAATGACAGGTTTTAATTTCACAGACATTAAGGGGTTTTAATTAATTTCTCCTGACTAATTGATATTTCGAAAAATCCTTTCTTAGTGGATACTTTCGTAATCATGTGGACATGCCTGCCAAATTTCAAGTCCGAGGCTTCAGCGGTATTGGCTGTGTGTTGATATATATATATATATGTTATCTCAGGACATTGATTTTTATATATTAAGATAATTTTGGTCGCAAAAATATTCTGGAACTGTTTTTGTGAGATTGGCGACTCTTTCAGTACCATTTATCTTTTTGTACAGTTTTTCTGAATCAGTGGATCGTTTTAATGTTAGTAAGCGTAAAAACCAGGTTCTGAGCATAGAGTAAAGAAATTTACATGGAGAGGCCCCGTCTATGGTAAAAAGGAGATGAAATTGAAGCTGGAATTATGGGATACAGCGGTGCAATTATGGGTGGAGTTGTGATAACAACCAAATAAAGTAGCTGGCGGATTGGTTTACATTTTAATTCACGTTGTAATGCAATTTCAAACCAATTGAGATTCGGTAATAGAATGTTTTGAATCAAAAATGTATCGCAAGATATTTAGCAAGAAGCTAAGGGTCTTGGGATACAGCGGTGCAACTTCCGGCTTCAATTTCTTGGTACAGCGGGGCCTCTCTATGTAATTTCTTTACTCTATGGTTCTGGGTGACATTTTCTAAGGCAACACCAATATATATATATATATATATATATATATATATATATATATATATATATATATATATATATATATATATATATATATATATATATATATATATATAGTGGCTCTCAAAAGTGTTCGTACACCTTGAAATTTTGTAGTAAAACCAAAATAACGCAAAACTGAATTCGAACATGAAGTCCAATTTTTTATCACATCATTCGTATGCCATTCTGAATAAAACCCAATAGTTTTTTTGAAAATATTGCCAGATTTTATTTTTGAACTTTGTCAAAAAACAAAGAGACAGAAAAATACGCCACAAAAGTTATCGCACACTGAAATGTTTTCGAATAAATTCATGATTAAAATTATCATATGTGATTTTTTTTAAAGTATTTTGCACTGTAATGACACTGTAAAGTCATTTGCCTTCAATTTTTTGTTTATTTATTCCCTAATATTCTGCTTATTACTTTAAAATGGCAGGTACGCGTAGAAAACAACAAACATGATTCGAAATTTGATTTTTTCCCTCACAGTAGCCATAAATTGGTTTGAAATGTCTCTAAATTAGTTAATTTATACCATTCCATAGTGAAGTGCTTGATAAAATGTTTTAAAGACAAGAATCGGATAGAAAACAAGGTAAGAAAAGGTCAACTGGCAAAGTTAACAAAGCGTGATCGGAGGTTTAGTTAAAGAAATTATGAAAAATACACATTTGAGTGCTGAAAAAGTTTCTGCAGAATTGGATGAAACATTTTACGCTTAGTTTTCACGTAAAATTGTTCGCCAAGTTCTCTGACTAGCTGGATTAAAGGGGACCTCTTCCTGCAGAAATTTCCTTGTTCCTACGAAAAACAGTAAGCTTACGCTTTCCGTCGTAAAATCAATGATAAATAAGCTCAAAACGTTTTGGAACAACGTCTTACTTATAGATGAAAATAAGTTTAATATTTTGGGTCAAATTGTATAATTGTCAAGAGAAGAAAAAATGAGGAATTTAATCTTAAGAACTTAGTTGGATTAGTTAATCAGGACGGTGAAAGTGTTCTTGTGTGAGGGTGCATAACAGCATCAGGACTTGGAAATTTGGAATTTTTTGATGCAATAATAAATCATTCATTTAAATATTTTAAAAAATAATTTTTAACTATTAGCCCAAAATTTGGTAATTGGAAACAACTTTGTTTTTTTTTTTATCAAGATAACGATAAGAAGCACACGTTTGCGTTTGGTGCCTCAAAAGTTGTCCTTAAGCTTAGAAATATCTCCTCAATCGCCAGATTTAAACTTAATGGAACATATTTGAAGATATCTGGTGGCTAGATTACGAAAATACACCACTGAAACGAAAAGCGAACTAGAAACAGTAAGACTCGAAGTGCAGCTGAACACTTTCTCAGAAATTGCACAAAAAAAGAAAGAAAAAACAATGAAATCTATTCCCAGACGTTTAAAGGCTGTTGTTGATACTGCATGATTTTCTACTAAATAATAACTTTTTAAAAAGTCAGGTTATTTACCGATTTTTTGACATTTTTTCAAAGTGTACGAAGACTTTTGTGAGATAAAATTTCCAGCAATTTTTGGTTTTTGATTTTTTAAAAATTATGTTTTAATGTTTTGTTAAAAATTTTCATGCAGTTTTGTGAAAAACAGATCATAGATCTTATAATAAAATACCTATTCCGAAATATTAATTCTAACCAATGGATAATGGTCAATTTCATTGGAAGTCGTAGGTGTACGAACACTTTTGGGAGCCACTGTATGTATATCTACATAGTATAAAATGAAGTCCCCAAAAAGCGTCTGAGTGTTTGAACTCGCAAAACTCGAGAACTACCCGGCCGATTTTGCTGAAATTTTTACAGTTTGTTCCTTTAAGTCCCGAGAAGGTTTGCAGACCAGTTCGAAAACAATTCCTTGGATCGTTCTTTTTTTATTCCAATTTACTTCCAATTTTCGCATAAATTCCCGAATATGGAGGTGAAAAATTACTAGTAAATAGTAATATTACATATCGTTAGAAAGGGTAGAATTTTCCACGTTATACGCAATTTGTTTCAATGCTTTAACTTTATTATGGTGGGAGTTATTTGCGTTTTTAGCTCGAATTTTTTTAGGCTTAGCTGAAATTTAGGCACTTCTTTCTTCATTAAATAAATCAATAAAAAGTTAAGGAATTGTCCCACAGCTTTCTTTTTGACGCCATTGGAAAAAGCGACCTTTTTTACTTCAGATCTAACTCGACCTATGGTCGAAAAATAAGCTTTTATCTCGAAAGGAGAAAAAGTTACATTCCTTTTTAAATCAAACTTAAGAAATCTCGATTCCATTCAAACTGTGAACCATTTTCTTTTGCATTTTAAATCCTTAAACTTATTTTGTGTTTCCATGGTTACGCATTTTAAATCCATCTTTCTTGATTTAATTTCTTAAAAGTATTTTAATATCTGTCGTCATTGTTTGGAAAGGAAATCATGATGTTTTTTAAATTTATTTTTTACGCCTGATTGTTGAATATACGTCACTTGACACAATTTTTATTTTCAAGGTGGACCGGGCAAAGCCGGGCAACGCAGCTAGTATATATATATATATATATATATATATATATATATATATATATATATATATATATATATATATATATATATATATATATATATATTATAGCGTTTCTTATAATGTGCAGAAGCTATTATAATTTCGATTTGGCCACAACCTTAATGCTCGTAGGAACATATCATATGTTTTAGAAATGAATAAATAACTTTAGATCTTTTAGAAACTGATGCATTACTTTTAGTTGTAAATTATGTCTACTGCCCATTGAAGCTAACATTACAGAACTTGTGAATAGCATGAATTAACGGTGGCAGACTAAAATATGCAAAAAAAAAGTCATTCGATTTTATTAATCCCTTACCCCTTTTTTTGTGATTGCAAGCTGCAAGTGGTGCTTTCAGTTAATTATGCTTACAGTAGCGCAAGTTTACGCGTATTTTGTGCGACACTGCTCATTTTTTTTTAGTAAACGTATAACTTGTGCAGTTTCGAATCTGGGTGATTTTTTTTAAAAACAGAACTTAAAAAAGTCCTTAACAATGTTCATTTGATTTCGAAAATTGAACATACACTCTGATTTCGCTGTCAATAGTTTGTAATATTGAACAAATACGCCTGTGCAGTGTGAAACAATTGCAGTGACTACTAGAATATCTGTTGGAAACTTGGTTTCCAAAAAATTTTCTAGTAACGACACTTATACTTATTATTCTTATCGTAATTTGTATTTAGTGCTATTTGACGTCAGAATATTTCTTATTTTTCCTATTTTATTGATATAGTTACTTATGAAGAAGCTGTATTGTTACTGGAAAATCATATGAAAATGCAGTTTCCAATAGATTTTCTAGTAGTACTGCAGAGTTTTTTTTTTTTTACTGCGCGTCGGTAGGTTGTTTTGCAATGTTGCAGAAAGGCGTTCTTTCTATTCTTGTAGCATTTTTGAATGGATTACAGATTAGATGTTTGTCGCCTAACAAAAGATTCTCACCTATTGGCAGCGATATGGTTGACATCAAGCGTAGAGCGCAATATTTAATTCGCTTCTTTATTATCATGACGTGGAAACGCGGTAGGCAGATACGCTAAAGTACATCATTTGTGAAGTCATAAAGACCACGCCTTATTTTCAAAATCGGACATTTAAAAAAGTAATTAAAAATTAAGCATTAGGAAAATGAAAGTTTTTTCTCGCTCCGTGTTATTATTATTATTATTTTTTCCTTCTTCTATCAATTTCAGTGAATAAAAGTATACTACTTTTGACTGAAGTAAAAAACCCATTGAGCCATAAATATTTTTTTCATCTTGCAGATCTGAGAAAAGTAGTAGCTGAAAAGTATTTTGAAGAGAAAAAGAAGAAAGAAGAACAAGTGCCGGTGTCCACAGATCCTGTTTCGGTGGATTAATTTTTCGGAAAACCGCAACTGGTTTTTACTTATCAAAATTGGCAGTTCAGTCATCATTGTTGATGGTTTTATTTGATTGCTTATCTTCATTCTATGTAACATTTTGTTTCACTGCTAAAAGTGTAAGAAAGATGTTTGAAATCTGAATAAGTTCATGTACTATGTTCTACAGTTTCATTAAAATTTATAATGCAAGATGTTTAGTTTTTTTTAATGTAAAAAATTTTCATTAAATTTGTCAATGCTTTAATTTGCCTATTCTTATGCCAAAATTTTGAATTTTCATAAAATTGGAACATTTCATGAATATATTTGCCACTTTACTTGTGTCCAAACACGGCAAATTGCTTACTATAATTTGGTTATTAGCATGTATAAACATTTAACTGCATGTTTATCTAAATTTTTTCGTTAGTTTTCAATTATATGTAAGAAAAATCCACGAAAATTTAAAACATTTCTCGGTTTCCAATGGGGTGGTTTCCTTCAGTCAAAAGTACTACTTTTAGTCATTATAATGGATAGAATGAACAAAAAAAAAAAAAAAAAACAGACACAGAAAATACTTTTATTTTCCCAACAGTTTTTTAAATTAATTTTTTAAAATAATCGATTTTAAAAACAAGGCGTGGTCTTTATGACGTCACAAATGATGCGATTCGGCGCATCTTTCTACTACGTTTCCACGTTATGATGATCAAGCAGTGAATTACAATTGAGCTCTACGCTTGCTATCAACCATATCGTTGCCAATGCACGTGAGTAAAGATGCGAATTAAATATTTTGCTCTGTGAATGGCAACATTAAATGGCATTTCATCATTTGTGATGTCACACGACAGAAGTGTAAACAATGAAAGCGCAACGATTTAATTAATTTTTTAAAAATATTAAACTTAAATAAATTATTTAAAAAGTGGTCAGATCCAATTTTTTTAAACATGCTCTTTCAGAAAGAAATACTTTTAAAATTTTGGAAACGATTTCAATGTGGAAGGATTTTTGTTACCTCGTTTTCCATTGATTTTTTTGTTTTCTTGATGAAGATAGTAGTGAGAATAAAAATAGAGTTAGAAAGTATCTATCAACACTAAATAAAAATAAAAGGGAAAATCTATAAGTAAAAACTCGTCATGTCACTTACTAGAATGTAAAAAAAAAGCAACATTTAATTACTGAGTTTACTCTACGTTTTTTCAAATGATATTATGAAGGACAGACAGGAAAATGTTCACTTAATACTTTTTTCCCCTCATTTATCGTCATTAATTTGTCTTTTGCAATTCTGAAACTCTTGAACTTATACATCAATATTTTTTTTTAATCTCAACAACCTACCCTACAAGTAACCTAAGTGTGTCCACTCTTTAACTTCATGATGAAACTACTGGTACCTGCGGAATAATTCCAGGGGGAAAAAAATTCTTCCATTCATAATTTTTCTATGAAACTTTTGTCACTTCATTTTGTAATCCATTTTAAAATTGTGTAGAAGAATCTTGCTGAAAGTATTTCAAAAGTATGAGAAAATGAGACTATGCTTTTCACTTGATAGGTGCAATTTTAAATTGATTTAGCCTATCCACTGAAAAGCAGCATTGCAAACAGAGAAGATAGATCAAGACGGGATTTTTTTAAGTGTAATAGTTTCGGTTAGAACGTTTTTCACTACAATCAAATAACTGCACTTAACCCATTTCATATTCTACTGTCTTGGAATAGTCAAAAGAGGAATAGGTCAGCCAATGACTAAAAAACCAATAACTTACTAGAACTTTGAACTTTACCTAGAACTTTCCCTTAGCACGACCATAAATAATGAAACACAATTTCCTAAATCAAAATTTTAATTTGATACAACATTACCATTCCAGTCAGTTGATCATGAACTTATTACAAACAATATTAATTCAGACTACAAGTGCTACGATATTTTGTCCTCTTATCTGCATAGGAAAATAATTTTGGAATTTTTTTTTCCGGAAATGGTTCAGTGTTTTGTTGTGATCTGAGTCATCTTTATTGATACTATTTCAGTTTTCTCATAGAAGGAATTTCTTCATAGATGGAATATAAAATGGGTGAAAATGCACATTCCACCTTAATCTGCATTTTCATTCATCGATGAGTCTGAATCGCTAACTTGAACAAGTAAATCACTTTTCTCATTCATCAAAATGCTTTCTGGGACGATTTCCCATTCTTTGTTGCACTTTGAAAGCTGAAAAAAAAAAAAAAAAAAAAAAAAACAGATGTTTTTAAAGAAAATAGTTAAGTATTGAAAGAACAGTATCCTGACCTCATATAGTCCGGCTCTGATATGCTGACTTCAGATCTGCCAAGGCTTAAACGATTCCATGTAACATAGGGGTGAGGACAGCCGGCTAGAGTAGAAACAACGACTTTTACACCGCGGAAAAGTGATTTAGTTGACTTAGATCTGTGACTTGTTTTTGAGTAACTTTTCACCCCTGAATCTAAAAATGATCTCAGTTTTATTCCACCACGTCAAGTTTTTGAGCTTCATAGGTCAAAGCGACCATGATAACCATTTCGTTTCACGGTTGATTGACTAAAACTTCCATTCCTGAGCAGTGATGTTCCCATCAATTTTTCTGAGGGGATACTCCCAGTAATCCACTACGCCCACTTTGTGTATGTGATCATTACGCTATATGTCTAAAAAATGTTTGAGAGTATACGGTGTATATGGAGTCATACCCTATGGGAACACCACTGTTCCTGAGTATCAATCAAAGAACCTCACTGCTAAATTTGGCAAAGATCCGACGAAACTGTTTATTTGTGTAAAGAAAGTCCCGCATGGAAGGTGGGGGACGTTGACCTCCCGGGATGGGGGGGGGGGGCGGGGGTTAGGGCGAAAATCTTCTATGTGCATTTCTGAGTATCAAAGAATCTCTGCCAAACATTTGGCAAAGATACGACGAAAATTGGACTTGAACCTAAACAATGTCACTTAATGGAATTAGTAGTGTGGGTTGTTAGAATGATATTGGATTTATTGTAAAACCAAAATGTCAAACTTCTAGAACAAATATTATATTGTTACATAATAACAAATAGCTGTTTTTGGTTACGTGCGTGACAAAGATTTTAGATAATTTTGTTTACTTGTGATTAAAAAAAAAAAAATGCAATCTATAAAAATGTTGACTGCTGGAAAATGACTAAGTGGGTGCTTAACACTATTAAACAGTGTCTTTCAAATTGGATTCGGTGTTGCCAGATCCTAGGCTGAAAACGTGATAAATTTTAACAAGAAAAAAAAATGATTTGTAAAAAAAATCTTTGCTTGTTGAAACTGAACTCGTACTTACTGTAAGAACTGGGAATTTTCCCACATTGAACTAGGAAATAATATTTTTTTGTGAATAAAACGACATAATAACATGATGGTATAAACATAAAGT
Organism: Uloborus diversus; assembly: GCF_026930045.1. Lineage (NCBI taxonomy): Eukaryota > Metazoa > Arthropoda > Arachnida > Araneae > Uloboridae > Uloborus > Uloborus diversus. The sequence continues at coordinate 150,147,789 of NC_072731.1, read as the reverse complement.
GTGTTTTATATTTTGATACAGATGTTCTGTTTTCCGTGAGTTGGCACTATATATTATTAATTCTTCACATCATAAAGACAGGGGTTTTTTTTATTCATGCAATGTTGCAAAACTTCCAGTTTGAACAAATTATCCCTCTGCCGGCTCTTATCTCCGCATTATAAGAAAAATCTTTCAAACATCCTAAGTTTTTTGATTTTCTTTAGTTGCGTAAAAATTGTTCCTTACTATGAAAAAAAATTGTTATGATGCTTTATTTTTATTTACAAAGCAACGAGCAAATAAATTTAGTTCAAGGTTTATAATCTTTAAATTATCCTCCCCGTCAACTGAAACAAAATACGTGAAAATGCAAAATCCAGGCTGCATAAAATAAACAACTCTACAAGCAATGAAGAAACAGTTCCAAAAATTTGCTTTTTATCCGTTTGTGACAAGAAATCGAGACGTTAGGTTTTGTAAAAAGAGGTCTTTAAACAATCTTCCGGATCAACCCCCCAACCCCCCAAAAAAAGAAAGAAAGAAAAAAAAAGCATGTTAATGCTACTCGGAGGTTGTCTTTAGAATTTCCGAGTATAGAACTAATCAAATCCCTCTGCATTTTTAGTTTTAATTCGGGTTCAGATGCTGCATGATCAGCTTACCTTGTAATTCATCAAGTCGTTGGGATTAGAAACATCGTCCGAGAAATTTTCCTGCCAGTCAGTGCCCAATTGATATTCGGTAGATGAACATGTTCTCGCTGCGATGTCGTTCAGTTTTTCAACAATTTCTGCCACATCTGTTTCCAACAGCGCTTTAGAGCCAGCAGTGAAAATCGACACAAGCGAAGATTTTTCACTCTCCATTATCGGGAACTTGCCACCTTGCACCTTATCCTTCCTCGAGCCTTCCTTGTCAGTTAAGACGGATACCATCGACTCAAAGCCGTCTGCTATCTTTTTCACAAGATCGTACAATTTCTCCAGATTTCTCGCATACTGGAAAAAGTTGTACAACTTATCGTTCGGTTTCTCAAAGATGGCGCATAGATTGTCCAGTTTACCAGAGCAATCACGCATAATCCTCGTAGCTTGAATGAGAAGCAAGTTTGACGGAACATCGCAATCGCTATTTGATTCTTTTGAAAGGCAATAACATGAATTTTCAGCCAAAAAGAACTCTGCGTCGTCTAATAATTCTTTCACATTTTTCGCGTTTCCAAAAATATTTTCTACCTTCTCGATGGTAGCACTCATGGTGTTTCCAGCTGTCTCGGCATGCTGAGCTGCGTTTTTAAGTTTCCATGCATTCTCATTCCAAAGTGATTCGAAATTTGCTGACACAGTGTCAAACTTATTGTAGTAGAAATTCAAAATATTGAAAATGGCATCCAGTTGGAGCTTCAGTCTGTTAAGGAACATCGAGCAGTTCAAGATATTTTTTTCCAGATTCTCTACGGTTGCTACTAATTTAGAGTCAGATCTTCCGTCGTGATTTTCGTCTGCAGCTGCTTCTGAAAACAGCGCAAGCTCCTTTTTGAGGTCTTGTCGGTTCTGCTGGAAAAGTTGTAAAATTTGCTGCCGTGCTTGTTTCTTTTCTGAAGTGGAAATAGAAACTGCTTTCTTAACACATTCATTTACCATGTTGGCAATATGATGAGCATCTTCAAGAGCCAGCATCTAAAAAAAAAATTGATTAAAACCATTTACTAATTTTTTAAAACTTAAACTGCACCAGGGCGTGAATGAGTTTTCGGGGCTGCGGCGTTGTGTTATCAAATTATGTCGTGACTGTACTGTACCACCAAACATACATAAGCAGCTCTTTATTTGTATCATTAAAACCTAAGTAATGAGTCTGCTTGAAGGGAAAACGATGATTTAAAATTTTTTAATACCTCCTGATTAGTAGGTTCTTCTTCAGTTTGCTGAGATGAAGTGATCGTTTTTCCTGTTGCCTCCATCAGGTCGTTAAATATTTTGAGGTCGTTTCTCATCCTTTGAATCTCTTGGGAAAGCTCGCAAAAGCTTTTTTCAGATTCAGAGCGCTGTTTTTCAATGGCTCCTTTGTGGTGTTCCGTGGTTGCTGAAAGTTGTGAGCGAAATTCGTTCTGAAGATCCTCCTGCAGTGCATTTGCACGCGACTTGTGAAATTCCGTGAAACTTGATTTGTCGTAAAAAATCTGATGGATAAAGGAAAAGATTTATTAATTGTTTTCACGCTCCATACGAGCAGTATATGATATTGTGAAATTTTTGTCGTTCACAGAAGTGGAAATTAAAAGTGGATTCTAATGGAGTAAGAAAAAGATTATTTTCTTTATTTGTGCCACACTTCATGTTGGGGCAACAATGGAATCATCTTATACATATAAAATCTGAGTATCTATCTATCTATCTATCTATGTCCAAGCTTCTTCTCCCGAACGACAGTGAACTGACCATCGAACCAGGTATCGATGGATTCGTAATCTTCCCGTCTTCATGTTTGGCTATTTAACATAATCCTCTGATAATAATTAGCGGAGATATCAATTAAAAACTATTAATTATGACTCTTAGATTTCAAAATCAAATCCCTATTTTTCGAAGGCTTTCCTCCATTCAAATTATTATTCAGTGCTTCAACTCAACTTTCCGGATGAACGCTTTTATTAAAATTTACAGCGTGAAGAAAATCATTGAGATGAAAGATCTGTTGCCATTTCTTTTTCTCGAATATGAACAGGTAAAATTCTTGTTTTTGTTTTGAGGCTTTTCCTGTAATCAGGGGATTTAAAATGTTTACTTTATGGGGGTTTTCCGCAATCTGCCACAAAATTTCACTGACTTTTTTTTTTTTTTTGGTTCAAGCCTGAGTGTTGAACTCGCGTCACTTGACATAACTTTTATTTTCGAGGTGGACCGTGCACGTCGTAAAGTAAATGAGTGATTTACAAGTTATTTGAGTTCTTTGAGGGTTTGTACCTGGAAAACGGATTGATGTAATTCTTGTACGACCATGTGGATAGAATCCATCCAAATATTTATCTGAGTGGTATGTTGCATTAATAAACACCCGGGCAACGCCGGGTAGTAGACTATTTTATGTAAAAAGCGGATTGTTATTGTGCATAAATATTTCCGATATAGTCTATCAGATGTAATTCAGTTTAACGTGAGTAAAGATTATAGTTGATAATGCATATATTTTCCCCTTTTGTGCTGACTGAAAATGTACTCATAACTTGTATCATTGATAACGATTATTAACGTTGATGAGGTGTTTTGGCAAAAATATGTTTTACTGGTGTTTTGCAAACCTTGAATTACGCGTATTTATTTATTCCCTAACGCGTTAGAAACTAGTGTCAGTGTACTACAAAAGCATCAACTGGACTGCTCTTACATTTTTTAGGTAGCCCGTGCAACGCCGGGCACGCAGCTAGTCTTATATAATTAAAAACTGAGCGTATGTATCTATGTATCTTTGTCCAAGTTTCTTCTCCCGAACGACAGTGAACTGACCATCGAACCAGGTATCAATGGATTCGTAATCTTCCCGTCTTTATGTTTGGCTATTTAACCATTGACTAATAATAAGAATAGACTGAGCTATGGCAACCCTTTTGCTGCTCATAAACCAAACCATGTGACTGGTGGATATCCTAGCAACAGCGGGCGTTGATCGTAGCAGACGATCAACGCCCGCGAGAAATAAAATAAATGGAATTGATGGAACATGGAAGAATGATCTTTTATGGAGTCCGATTTGTAAATTTTTTACTCTAAGTTGTAAATATTTCGTTAATATAGTGAGTTTTTCGTTTAGATAGAACTGTGCATTTTCTTTAGTCAATTTCAATAACTCTCTAAGCAATTAAAGATGCAAGCGTCCAAAAAGAATCGGCAAATGGTAAGATTTTTACCTACAATTTCAATTTAAGATACCAATTAGTACATTTTTGCGTTAACGCAAAACGTTTACGCCATTACGTTCACGCCAACGCTGACGTAGCAGTTCCAAATGAAATAAAAGTTACTGAAAACTGTGATCAAAAACTAATTACTAATGTCAAAATAATGCATAACTAAAAGAGAAACAGTTCAATCTCTGCACCTGGAAAAAAATTATAATGAAAACACATTACATCTTAAAAGACATGTCGAGTGCCAAACTATAGATAATGTTGCCATCTAGCAACCATGCTGCCAAACCTTTCGGCAAAGCCTCCCACCAGTTACATGATGTATCCATGAACCAATTTTTTCATCAGCAAGTCTGGGAAAGCTCGATCTACTCTTATTATTAGTCTATGTATTTAACATAATTTTCCGATAATAATTAGCGGAGATATCAATTTAGGACTATTCGCAACTCCAACGAACTATAGGGGGCACTGAAGTCACTGTCTAATGGCGGACTTAAAAACTAAAACAAATGCACATGGTAGTCAAGTTTTTGCATGTGTAATTTTGTTTTTGTTGGGAATATTGCTTCCTCGTCAAGCATGGGGAGGGATCAGAAAAAAAAAGAAAAATATAGAAGAAAGTTTCGTGATGGCCACAACATACTAGTAATTGTATGGAAATGATCAGAAATATTATCCATAGACTAATAATAAGAGTAGACCGAGCTATGGCAACCCTTTTGCTGCTCATAAACCAAACCATGTGACTGGTGGATATCTTAGCAACAGTGGGCGTTAATCGTAGCAGACGATCAACGCCAGCGCGAAATAAAATAAATATAATTGATGGAACACGGAAGAATGATCTTTTATGGAGTCTGATTTGTAAATTTGTTATTCTAAGTTGTAAATATTTTGTTAATATAGTGAGTTTTTCGTTTAGATAGCATTGTGCATTTTCTTTAGTCAATTTCAATAACTCTCTAAGCAATAAAAGATGCAAGCGACCAAGAAGAATCAGCAAACGGTAAGATTTTTACCTACAGTTTCAATTTAAGATACCGATTAGTACATTTTTGCGTCAACGCAAAACGTTTACGCCATTTCGTTCACGCCAACGCTGACAGCTCCAAATGAAATAAAAGTTACCGAAAACTGATCAAAAACTATTACTAATGTCGAAATGATGCATAACTAAAAGAAAAACAGTTCAATCTCTGCACCTGGAAGTTTTTTTAATGAAAACACATTGTCTTAAAATACATGTCGAGTGCCAAACTATAGATAATGCTGCCATCTAGCAACCATGCTGCCAAAGTCTTCGCCAAGCCCTTCCACTAGTCACATGATACATCTATGAACCAATTTTCTTTATCAACAAGAATGAGAAAGCTCGGTCTACTCTTATTAATAGTCTATGATATTATCTCAATGATTTAAAATTTTAAACTGTTGCCATCTTATGTTTGTTAACAAATAAAATATTTGTAATTAATTCAAGCAAGGCTTTTAAAATAACTTTCAATTTTCGCTCTTTGCTTTGCTTTTGCAATAATTCAGACATTGGGATGGTCGTCAAGTTTTTGCATGTGTAATTTTGTTTTTGTTAGGAATATTGCTTCCTTGTCAAGCATGGGAAGGGATCAGAAAAAAAATATATATATGGAGAGAAGAAAGTTTCGTGATGGCCGCAACATACTAGTTAATTTTTATCATGAGTGGAATAAAATGGTAGTAAGATTACAGAATTCGATAAGTGAAAAGAAAGAATGGTCAATCAACTGAAAAGAAAACTACCACCATATATCCGTGAGAATTTTGTTGATGATTTGCATAACATGACACAATTAAATCGTAACTCAGAAATTAGAAAAATCGAAACAGAAAATTTTTAAATTATCCGATTCGGGAATTCGAGAGAAATAACTCAGCTACAAATAGAAAACAATAAGCGCTAGCCAAGCAAGGCAAAAAAGTATCATCTTCTTTCGATAACAATTTGTAATGTCATATTGAACTTTCTAGCATTAATTGTTATTCTTGTCAGGCCACAATTATTATTTAGTTTTATCAAGAATTGATAAATATCGAATTCAACATCGTGGAAATAGCTGCTTAGAACTACGAACTACGTAGTTTACATTAATCTTTGACGTTTAGTAATGCTTCTTGAATTCTCATTTCTTTCTACGTGGGCCAGAATATCCACAAGACTTTGAAAATTAATTTAAAAAGAATAAAGCGAAAAAATCATACGTACGAACAAAAATCACAACACTTTTAGCATTTTCTTCGTTAGGTAGCGTGTTCGAGCGCTGGAGTTCTGAATTAATTTTGACACTTAGATTTCGACATAAAATCTTTATTTTTCGTATATATATATTATATTTCCTCCATTCAAATTATTATTCAGTGCTTAATCTCAAAGCAATGCTTTTATTAAAATTTATAGCGTGAAGAAAATCATTGAGAAGAAAGATCTGTTGCCATTTTTTGTCTCAAATATGAGCAAATAAAATTCTGGCTTTTGTTTTAAAGGCTTCTCCTGTAATCGAGGGATTTAAAATGTTTACTTTTTGGTTATTTTTCCGAAATCTGCCGCAAAATTTTACTGATTTTTTTTTTTTTTGTTCAAGCCTGATTGTTGAACACGCGTCACTTGACATAACTTGCATTTTCGAGGTGGAGCGTTCAAAGCCGGGCGACGCGACGTAACTAGTTCATAATTTAAACTTTGAGTGGCCAAAAATCAAATGCTATCAATTAAAAGTCAAATATGTGTGTCCAAATGTGTCATGATACTGATAAGAAAACTGACATTAGAAAAATGAAAAATTCATTCAATCTGATATACAATGAGTAAATTACATAAAACAATTATACTAGTTATCTATCGAGTCAAACTTGACTTAACAGTTATGTACTTCTTGACAATGATTTGCTAGGTTTCTGTAATTTTGTATCTCCTTCCAGTTTCTGTACTTGAGTAAAAACTGATTTCAAACCTTAACGCACACAATGTTTTGGCAGATGAAAAGGATTACGACCAGGGGCGGTCACGGGAGTTCACTGTCAACTTCCAAAAATGTCCTTATTCAACAAATTTTGTCTGACGATTCAGAAAAATTATCCTCATTCGGCGAAATATGGAGCTCGTTTTGGCAAAATTATCATCAATTAGCAAAGGAGTTCCATTCGTCAAAATTATCAACATTCTGCGAAATTTAAAAATCCATCCAGCAAATTGAGAATTTCCGCCCTCCTAAAAATTTAACTTTGGGGTCCTCCTGATTACAACAGACTAAAACTGCAATGCAATCACATATTTAGGTAAAGAAAAATTTCAAAAGCACTTGATTAGCCCGACGACGCTGTTAAAACTGAACCGAGTTGACTCGACAATCTTACTCGTGCGTTGAGCGAATGCTTGGCACTGTTCCGATGATTTGAACCAACTAAAAAATTGATTCATCATCGGAATGAGAATGGCAGCAGCATATGTGATCGGCATGCATGACGAGTTTACTGTCAAGTGAAAGATGTCAGGTGGTTCCTCCACTTTTCTGCCTGTTACATTTCCTAATAACTTAAAGTTGATTCAACTTAGTTACCTTACGTGAAGAAGGCCTTATACGTGTGAGGGAAGTCAATCTGCAGACGATATTTAAAAAAAGAGCTAGTATAATTTTACAATTTTTGAGCATTTCTAATTATCGTCTGCCAAACTTTGCTTAAGTTATTATTTTTCAACTTATCGTCAAACCTCCATTGCATGTAACATTTACTTAAATCGATTTTTGGTAATGATCCCGAATCAAAAAATATTTGTATTAAAATTTTAAAAACTTGGGTTTTTACTTTTATTACCAAATACTATCTATGCATAAAATTTTAGAAAAATGAAGGGGTCAGTTTCAAAGTCTCAATTTTATTATCTATTTGATATGGAACGACCCAAAAGCCAAACCCCTTACTGCTTAAAAGCTCTCCTTTTTCATTTCACAGCGCCAAAAAATATAAAGTGGTGCCAATTTAACGCACATGGTGAAGTTACAAATAAGTGGCTGCATAATTAATTCAATAAAAAATTTATTCAACATATTCCTGATAAACTTGAATGAAGGTTCTAGAATAAAAGGTTTCATTATATTTTTCATGCACTCCTAATATTGTTAGAGCCTGCCCGCTATCAGCTATCTCTGTGCTACTACCTCATCCCGTTCAAGGATCCTTCGCGCAGTTAGACCATGGATTATATGGAATTCATGAAATACACCGCCAGCTCAGTCAATTCTAGCCGAGGACTGCAGTTTAGTGCTTTTTAGCACTCATCAGCCCGGCATGCGAAAGTGACTGGCTGGAGGTGGAAAACCTCTTAAGGAAGCCAAGAGTGCCGAACAAACTGGTAGCTGATACAGAATTAGCACTGACCAGACGAATGACCGAATCAATGGTTCGGATCAACTCGAAGATCGAAGGCAAGTATATTCAGCAAGTTACCGCCCTATAGCCAGGGCTAAGGCAGAAATGCATCGCCAGTTCAGATCAATTCCAGCCAAGGACTGCGGTTTAGTGCTTATTAGCACTCATCAGTCCAGCATAGGAAAGTGACTGAGCTGAAGGTGGAAAATCTCTTAAGCCAAGAGTGCCAAACAAACTGGTAGCTAATACAGAATTAGCTCTGACCAGAAGAGTGACCGAATCAGTGGTTCGGTTCAATTCGAAGATTGAAGGCAAGGCAGGTATATTCACGGCAGGAAAGGCAGGTTGTATTTCTGCCTTAGCCATTGATTCGGTCACTCGTCTGGTCAGTGCTAATTATGTATTAGATAACAGTTTGTTCGGCACTCTTGGCTTCCTTAAGAGGCTTTCCACCTCCAGGTCAGTAACTTTCCTATGCCGGGCTGATGAGTTTTAATAAGCACGAAACTGCAGTCCTCGGCTGGAATTGCCTGAGCTGGCGGTGTATTTCTGCCTTAGCCCTGGCTATAGGGCGGTAACTTACTGAATATATGGAATTGGCAAACATCCAGAAGACGAGTCTATCTGAATATGGGGGAAATGTAAAAAAATGATGCTTGTGTTCCGCTTATTTGAATGTGACTCTGCTAAATTTAGAGGCTAACATACAACTGCAAAAGCTGACATCCCTGAAAACTAATAGATGCGACCATTTCCGCCTCTAAACCGGAAGTTTGTCTTTCTATCTAATCGGTGGTCAAACAGTACCTACTATGATTTAACCGGTCGGATGGGGCCGAGCAAACTCTGATCCAGCAGCCCCCAGCGGTATTGATTTGCAATTAAACTTTAAGGATTTTAACCACTACAGGCTTAACATGCGCTTGTCACCATCAACAAACACAAAGGCTGGCATCGAGCCCACCACCCTCCAATTACGAGAATAGTAACCTTTCTGGTAAGGCCACTACGGCCCATCTTGGAAGACAGGCACCTAAGATTTCTCGGTAATAACGAGAATGGTGACCATAGATATGCACGAAGCGATGTGGGTTGCTTGCAAAAGGAATCAACACAGCGGCCTATTTTCCTTACTTCATGATGTGCTGCAGGTTTGTTGTGTATATGTATATATACATATATATACATACACACTCATATAACTGTTCGCTGGAGAGCAAAATTATGAATACTCACTTTCCTGGATATGCGGCGTAATGTATTCAGTGCACTTCGGAAATCCTGTTTAAGTGATTTACTTGTTAAAGGATCTACGCCATAAGGACCATCTTGATACGTATTACACTCTATTTTCTGAAAGAAATGCAACATAAGAAAGCTAAAAATGTATTATAAATCGTTAAATGAATTCAGTGGTGACGGGAATCTAAAATGCGCATGTTTTGGTGAAAATATTTAACGAAATTATTGTAGAAGGTACATTAGTTTTTCCATTGTTTTCAAAATGCATTTACTGTTTTATCTTATAAATTCAAATTAGGGTTAGCTGGGGTGTAAGGAAACATGTGGTAGAAGGAAACAAAATTACCACACTTGTGGAGATTTTTGAAACTAAACATTTGGTCAGTGAAGATAAGTCAACATTAAGAAGACAATCTGAGAGTTACGCGTGTTTTCAAGCGATTGTGTAGGCCATATTCTTTGAAGATGATACTAAAAAAAATTGTTTTTTGTAGAGTACTGATCTTATATTTTTCAATGATCTTATATTATAAATCCAAAGTTTGAAAGTTCTTAATAATTTAGAAAATGGTTATGCCACAAAAAGCAGCAAAATTTTTTGCCGTGAAAGACATGTTTTACTCTTAGCTATTATGTTTTTTTTTTCCCCCAGCAATCACTAATTTTTACTCGCCGCAGGTGGCAAACGGGAGTTGGTGAGTGAAGCAAGCAGGTTGTGAAGCCCCTTAGTTACACTTTATATTAACAAAATATTACGCATCAGAGTAGAAATAATTTTATAGTGTAATCCAAAAGTCACATAATACTAAAAATATTTGTTATCTCTCCCGTCAATGGTGGCAATTTTCAATTTTTAAGTATTTTAGAGATAATCTTAGTTTTGTGTAGTATTATTGGTAACATACTTTTATTTTAAACTTTGAAAAATATTCGAAATTTAAATCTAAGATGCACTAGATTACGCAGAATATTCTTCCACTGAAAACTGAATTTTAGGAAAAATAAGATAATACTTGTAATCACATCTGCAGTGTGAACTGGTGCTGTAATTTCCCTAGTGCTAGTGGAACCAAATAGAATAAAAGATATCAGTACTTTGGCAAGTTATTAAAGATTTGTTGTTGTATTTAATACATTATGTATGATTGTAAAATCCTCACACAAATGCACATAAACATCTAAGAACAAATATATTTAATTACTCATTTCATTATCCTTCTCTGAAAAATAGTATCAAGGAACCAATAGGGTAACCAATTACCGTTTTTCTTATGGGGGAATTTTGAATGAAAGAGAGAAGAATATTTTAATGTCGAAGAAACATGAGTTTTTACTACGAATAAAAAAGTTAAACTTCGTAAAACTAACCTGCTTGACTTGTTTTAGGGTGAACAATCCAATGAGAACTGCAACTAAACAAAAAATTGTTAATATTGTTTTCCTTGGCTAATACATTTCAGATTGTAAGCACACTTGTTAAAAATAAATGAATACAAAATAAATAAATAAAGCATTGAATCTATTTGTGGATGATTAAACATTTCACAGTTTAAAATTACTTGCTAGAAAGAATCATCAGATTTGTGCGCCACATAACTTTTTAAAAACCTATTAAATATACACGTCTTTTGCAGGGCTGTGGAGTCGGAGTCGGGCTGATTTTGAGGTAAAGGAGTCGGAGTCGTTAGAAAACATGCCGACTCCGACTTCTTTGTTCTTTCATTTTCACTGACTGTCCTTGCCTTTTTTTAAAACTGTTGTTTTGATTACATGTATAAAAAGCTATTAATGAGAAAATAACTACTTTTATAGTCCAGTCAATGAGTACTTAAAACAGGGGTGTAGCGTGCATGGAATATGCAATAATTTTTGACTTCAGAATATTGTTAGGGGTAGTTAGTAAGTAAACATACTAAAAGTCCCCGACCCTGGGGGGTGAGCTAAATGTGGGAGGGTGGGAAAAGAAAATTTTGGGTTTTTCGAGAAAATGTCGCAAACAGGAGAAAAAAATGCGTTTAAAATAAAAGTTCAAGCTAAATAAAGTTACTATGAAACTGTTTCTATACATATTTGTCAAATTTCCAATAATAGTCTGGGTATATGTTATGAAAAATCGATAATTTTCGGAAAAATTCTCTCTTTTTGTCGAACAGTTGCTTTTAGTGCCTCCCAGGTTCAGTACTCATGAAACTTGTCACTGACAAAGTTGTAGAGCTTTGAATTTCCTTCAGTTTGATATGCTACTTTGCTATATTTTATTCAATCAATGAAAAGTTACAGAATTTCATACACGCACTTTCATGACAAAAAATGGAACACTTGCCAGTCACAAATTTTAAACTGACTGGAAAGGATCGCGCACTTCCTCTTTCTTCAATGAATTCGACAATCCTGATGGACAATAAAGAGGTGTTTGTGGATTACTACAATTCAAATGATGTTTAAGGGTTGGGGGGGGGGGAGGGGGTCGTAAAATTGTGACTTTGTGACAAGGGGGGGGGGAAAGAGTAAGAAGTGTGACATCAAGCATTTTTTAATACGAATATGTTTATAAAAATTAGTTTATGAAAAGTACTTTGTGACAAATGGAGAGGGGGTCAAAACTTTGAGAAAAAGTGTAGCATCATTTATGAACAATCCCTGACCAAAAAATCGGACGAAGATTTGCAGAACTACGTTTATGCAGTATGAATTAGCTCCATACCCATTGCATTATTTAACGGAAGTGAACTGAGGAAGTGCAGAAAGCCAGCATTTCCTCAGTAAGAAATTTCTTAGAAGTAATTAATAAGTAAATATACTGAAAGTCCCCGACGTTGGGGGGGGGGGGGGAGGGGAGGGAAGTTAAAGATGAGAAGGGGGAGCGAAATTTTGTGGTTTTCGATTATATCTCGGAAACGGCAACAAAAATGTGTTCCGGATAAAAGTAAAAGTTAACTAAATTTGTTGTGAAATTGTTTTCATACATATATGTCACATTTTCAGTGTTATTGTAGGTACGCGTTCTTGAAAACCAATACCTTTCAAAAACAAATTATCTCGTTCTTTTTGTCTCAGAGTGTCTGCGCCAAGCAGGCGCTCAAGGGATCTTTTGCAGCAATCATGTGTCGAGGACCCTGACGGTTTTCTGTGTGTTGAAAATCCACCGGCTGAACACTTGAACGGCAGATTCAAACCTGATACCAAAGAAATACGAAGCCTATGCCCAATCACAACGACACCCAGCTGACATGCAATCAAAAACTATGAAGTTCTAGCATGTAGTCAAATTCGTTACTCTTATTCAAATGAATATGTGACGCTATAGCAGGATAATGAAAATTTTAACAATAGAAATAAGGTAAATGCAGCTGACCGGCAGCACCTTTTTGTAATTATAGTTTTTATTTCATTATTATTAATCATATTTTGAAAGTGTTTGCATGGAATATGGACTGACAGTAATTAGAAAATGAAAATATCAACGTAAGGGGCCATCTTGGTTCTGAGACAGTAGGGTCATGTCAACAGCAGTGGAAAAGTTGTTCTTAGAAATTGGTAATGTATTGATGTCATCGTCGTCCCCTTCGTCCTGGATAAATATTTTGATTCCGTTGTTGCAACTGCCCTTGCAATACAAGCTTGCGACAGAGTAGTCTAACGATGATTTTCTACAAGTGACCTCCTGGTCACTTGTAGAAAAGCAATCTGTCAAAATCATCTTCACGATTCGTCAGGAGCAACATCCGATTCCGAGAGTTTCAGCACGAGTTAGTCATTCCTCCTTTCCCAAACCCCCACCGGTACTTCACCATTAGGTTCCCAGCTACAGGTTAACTTGGTGGTACGGCAGAGTTAGAGATCAGTCTTGATGTTTGCAGCTACTTTGATAAATGATCTGTAACGGAACTCATTGAGGGACTTTTCTGTGGCTAGAGCACCATATCATGAGAGATAGATATGACCCCATCAGCGTCAATGGATTCAGGGGAAGAAGAACTGTTGGTATATACCTTAGATACATGTTGTATGATTTTAGATTTCTGGCAGAATATTGTGATCAGTTGAGGATTTGGCTATCAAGGGCACAACTAGGAGGACTTCCTCTCAAATGATAGCTACCGAAGAATTTTGCCATCTGATGATAGCCGTCTTCGCAATATCAACGTCAACATCACCTAAAGCTCGGAGCTTATTTGTCTCGTTTTTCAGCAGCTTCATCATTAGCGGATTTGTCAGCTGACTGTTATTATGAAAGTTGGACAGAAACCTTCTTGTTTGCCCCTTCATTTCAATTTTCTAACTGACGTTGATGTCCATATGGTTTACACAGTCATCTCTTTTTGCCTAAAAGTTTTGTAGATTAGGTACCCTCAATAACAACAAATTCAAATTTATTTAAATCAATGTCGTTATCAATTTCCTTAAACAGTATGTATAGTGCTGACTTTCTGCACGTCCTCAGTCCACCAATTCATACTGCATGTACGTAATTTTGCAAATTTTCGTCCGATTCCTTGGTAAAGGGCTGTCCATATAAATAATGTCACACTTTGTTTCAACATTTTTAAACCTCTATCCCCCTCCCCCTCCCCATTTGTCACAAAGTACTTTTCATAAACTAATTTTTATAAACATATTCGTATTAAAAAAATGCTCTTTTCCTCCCCCTGGTCACAAAGTCACAATTTTACGACCCCACCCCTCTTAAACATCATTTGAGTTGTAGTAATCCACAAATATTTCTTTATTGTCATTTAGGATTGTCGAATTCATTGAAGAAAGAGGAAGTGCGCGATCCTTTCGAGTCAGTTTGATATTTGTGAATGGCAAGTGTTCCATTTTTTGCCATGAAAGTGCGTGTTTGAAATTCTGAAACTTTTCATTGGTTGAATAAAATATAACAAAGTAGCATATCAAATTGAAGGAAATTCAAAGCTCTACAACTTTGTCAGTGACAAGTTTCATTAGTACTGAACTTGGGAGGCACTAAGAGCAAATGTTCGACAAAAAGAGAGAATTTTGCCGAAAATCATCGATTTTTCATAACATGTACCCAGAATATTATTGGAAATTTGACAAATATGTGTAGAAACAGTTTCATAGCAACTTTATTTAGCTTGAATTTTTATTTTAAACGCATTTTTTTTCTTCTGTTTCCGACATTTTCTCGAAAAACCCAAAATTTTCTTTTTCCCTCCCTCCCACCTTTAGCTCACCCCTCAGGGTCGGGGACTTTTAGTATGTTTACTTACTAACTACCCCTAACAATATTCTGAAGTCAAAAATTATCCCATATGCCATGCACGCAACAATGTGTTCATTGACTGGACTTTTATGGCAATCAGCTGGCTTGAGTGTTTATCGAACTTTCTGTAACCGTCCCCTAGTTTGCTAGCTTTTTAACTTAACTAATAGCAACTATCAGAAAACGATTTTGTTGCCTAACATTTTCAAGTAATCACTTTTAAATAAAAATAGAAATATAGTATTTTGTTCGATCTCAGTTATAAAATAGTAAAAGGAATATAACAATTTAGTAAGTCGATGCCCGTAGCTCGGGAGAAAACTTCTGAGGGTGTTCGACAAATTCAAATAAGTTCTGTCGGGGGTTAAGTTCTGTCGCGAAAGTACGAATCCAAAAGATCCGATGAAATACTATATCAAATGTTTTTTCTTAAATTAAGACTATTTCTATAAGCTTGGTTCCCACTAAAAAGTATGGAACAAAATAAGTGTAAATGATTTCTCAGTTACAACACCCAATAACTGCAGTTAGTCTTAAAATCTTCATATTAAGGTTAATTCTAAAGCAGCCAATAAAATTTAAATTAAAAAATTTAGCAAAGAAGAAATGTAGTAAAAGTTATTTGTACAAAGCTGTATACCGCCGCATTTTGTATAAAATTTGCTCTTGACGTATATGTACCCGATCTCTCCCCGCTATGTAGTGCCCTATACTTTTGTTGAAATTTTATTGATGAAATATAATTTAAAATATATTCGGGAAAATTTTCAGAATTAAAGTATTAAATTTTTTCATAAACTTTGAAATTAACTTGGGGTGCCACCTACCAGATGGGTGTCACCAGGGGCAAACCACCCCCTCTCAAGAACTTAGACTTAGAAACAAAGGTTTTTTTTCCTTTCAAGTTGCAGCTTTCAAAAATTGAAAGCACATGATTTTATCAATATGTATTTGTTAAACATTAAAAGAAGCTAATTACAAGTAATCCTTTTAAATTTTTGAAAAAAAGGCATTTTTAAGTCATCTCACTTTTAAACTCGTATAACTAATGGGAAATTTGATTTTTAGAATGAATTTCCAACGTTGTTATGCATTTTAGGTTTACAATAAAATACAAAATGCGAAATTTTCATAAAAAGGAATGAATATTTCAATCTCTGTTTAGAGATTTTTCCCCCTTCCCCAGAAAGGGGGCGGGAGATTGAAAAAATACAATAAAAAAAATTCTGGAGTTCGAGTCGGGCGTTTCAAAATCCAGGAACGGAGTCGACCATTTTCCTTCCGACTCCGCAGCCCTGCTTTTATAACTCAAAAGGGCCATCGCAGCAGAAATTGCGCTAATGCGCCAATAAAGAGCAATCATTTGGCGGATTTGTTTTCGCACGCGCGAAATATTATTAATACCGCCAAATCTATAGCTGAGGTGGCATTAATGCATAAGTACCATTTATATAACCATTAATATAACCACCCCTCTCAAGAACTTAGACTTAGAAATAAAGGTTTTTTTTCCTTTCAAGATGCAGCTTTCAAAAATTCAAAGCACATGATTTGATCAATATGTATTTGTTAAACATTAAAAGAAGAAAATTTCAAGTAATCCTTCTAAATTTTTTAAGTCATCTCACTTTTAAACTCGTATAACTATTGGAAAATTTGATTTTTAGAATGAACTAGAGGACCCGACAGACGTTGTTCTGTTCAAACTTTGTAAATTGAAAAGTTAAAAAAAATTCAATAAACTATCAAGACCAGTAAGTTACCGTCCAATAGCCAGGGCTAAGGCAGAAATACATGAAATACACCACCAACTCAGTCAATTCCAGCCGAGGACTGCAGTTTCGTGCTTATTAGCACTCATCAGCCCGGCATAGGAGTGACTGAGCTGGAGGTGGAAAACCTCTCAAGGAAGCCTAGAAACTTACGGTAATTTACTTAGGCGGTAATTTACTGAACATACCTGCCTTGCCTTCAAAATTCGAGCTGAACCGAACCATTGTTTCGGTCACTCGTCTGGTCAGTGCTAATTCTGTATTAGCTACCAGTTTGTTTGGCACTCTAGGCTTCCTTAAGAGGTTTTCCACCTCCAGCTCAGTCACTCCTATGCCGGGCTGATGAGTGCTAATAAGCACGAAACTGCAGTACTCGGCTGGAATTGACTGAGTTGGCGGTGTATTTCATGTAAACTATCAAGTGTTTGAACCGTTTTGTTGAAAAGAATAAGTAAAAAGAAAATGTTTTAAACTGCTTGGTGTCAGAATGCGTATATTTATTACAACTTGATTTATCTTATGCCCACTGAGCAGTTGTTTTAATAACTATTCTTTTCCCGTACTTGATGGTTTGTTCCTTCAGCCCTATTCGAAGGATAAAAGGCGTCCTCAGGAATTAAGTGTAAAAATCTAACTACCCATCTAGAACAAACGGGAAATCCCGCTGCAACATCCCCCATATGAAAAAGAATAAAACAATCGAAATGATATCGTTTAGAAAAATTATAAAGGTAAAAACAGTTGTTTGAATAAGCGAAAATCATTCATCCTCCCCCCTCCCGATGTACAATAAACACATTCTTCAACTAAAATGACTAAAATCTCTTTAAACACGAAAAACAGTTCTTTGCAATTTGAAATATTTCGCCAAATAAACAAAAAATACAATAAATTACATTAACAGTAGCTTTAAAATGTAAACAAATTATCACGCAACTCTATTGTTTATAGCCATAAGCGCCAAGCCACCACGTTACTGTAATCCAGCCGATCAGTGAGCGAAGTGATCTCCGACCGATCATCGGTTCGATCTTTTGAACGAAAACTTTTAAAACTTCATATATTGCCTAATTTGTTCTTTCCACCAAAGATAAAGATCTTCCACTGCACAGATCTTTTGTGTACAGAACTACCCTGTTGTAATTTATCTGGACGAAAATAAAATTTGTTTCGTCTTTAACTTCCATCACCTTTTCCTTTAATAATGTACTGATTAGTTAGATAATCCTTAAAGTATTCTTGACATTGGTGCCAAAACTCAGATGGATTTTATCTGAGAAACAAATGCTACTAGGTACGGTACTTTCTGATCATTTGGGTAGGAAAACCTAAAGCACCGATCCGGTCACATGGTCCAACTACGACGACAGAACACACGTTTTGAGTGAACCTTCCAGTACTTGACTTTAAAATGTATCACGGGATCAAGAATCGTTGCTTTCAAGAGAGAGAATGAGAGAAATGAAGGCTTCACCCTCTCTATCTCTACGTTTTATCTATTCTCAATTGTCGTATCACAGCAGGAAATTTCACTACAAAAAGCATAGCTGGCTTTCTTATTGTCCTTTGGCAACGTGTTAAGTATTTATTTCAGTTCTCGCTCAACAATAGGTTAAAATAAATATTAATCATTCGGGAGATATAACCGTTTAAAAGCCTTATTGTGACAAACGTCCGCACAGAAGATTTTTATATATTAAGATATATATATGTTATCTCAGGACATTGATTTTTATATATTAAGATTTAATATTCCTCTTATTATTGTAATAGTTCAAACTATTTCTTCCATGTAAATGTAAACAATATTGTGTATGATTATTATTGTACGAGTGATATGAAGTTGAAAATATTTTCGCCAAATGTCGTTTTCTGCATAAATACGTCACTTGACTTCGTGACTTTATTTTTTATTTTGGTCAAAATGGAAAAATTACGCTTAAAACATTGGTATGTTTTTGCTATTATTTTTTCTAGTTATATACTTTCATCGTTTGTTTACGGTTCAATACGTTTATTTAACTGACTGCATTAAACTCTAATAGAGCATTTAAAGTTTATTTGGCAAATTAGTTTAATTACGTTATTTGATTGCTTGTTTCCCTTTTTATTTGGCGGAATATTTAACTTTTAATGCAGTAATTTATTTACTAAGCGAATTATTTTTCATTTTAATCAAACTTTTAGTTTGATTTCAAAGCTTATTTTGTTTAAAAGTCTTTTAAAAAACTAAAATACAGTATTATGCCACCAAAATGAGTCGTTTTTATGTAGCTTTTAGCAAATATGGTGATAATAAGAAAAATGGAAAATAATCCCCAAGATTATGCACTGTTACGTACGTATCACAAAAAGTACCAAAGTTATTTAACATTATTTCTTTGCAATAACATCGACAGTTAATCGCATAAAGAAAAATGAAAGGGTTTTCCGAAATTGTTTTAATTGCTGCATAAAATGACTTAAAAAAAGTTTACTGCCGTGGAGCAATAACTGCAAATTTTTCATTAAAAAAAATGTATTGTATGTAATCTTTATTGTACAAGCTTACTAATTTGGTTTCTGCTGGAAAAAAGAGCGAGGAAAAAAACCCATCTAATTCTAGCATTTTTATTGAATCTAAAACGCGTTTTTTTTTTATAAATATCTATAAAACTTATTTCTGCAGACAACTGCCGTTTACCTGTCCACAGCAGTACAAACGCTCAATTTTTCGACCAAATGCTGCAATAGTTTTTCTTCGGTAGGTTTCAGGGGGATATTTCGATAATTGGGATTCTGGCGCTGTCGTCCCATCTTTGGCGTAAATATTTTATTTTGGTAACCCTGCTGATTTATAGTAACCCTATGTGAATAGATGTTTTGGTTCGCTTTGTTTAGATTTGTAACGAAAAATACCTCTCTCGCAGGCGCTGGAGCCAAAAATTGATGCCAATGAAGAAAGATCGCCAGATTCCCAATTATCGAAAAATCCCCCGTGTTTCCAACTACGCTCTTTCATAAAAAAATAGGAATATTTTTGAAAAATGGGAAACAACTCAATTACCGAAATATCCCCTTGTTAACGACTGGAAAAAGTTTCTCATGGAGGGATAGACACTATTTAGACAGGCTTAGCGGAAAGATAAACTGATTGACAAAGAAGTAACATGCTTACCTATAATGAGCAAAACTTCAATTATCATCGTTAATTTTGATCTGTATATATCGTATAATTGCATTAGTTGTTATTTGTTTTCTATTTAGATGTATGAAGTGATAGTTCTTTCTATTTAAATGCATGATGCACGACACTCAAAGAAAAACAAATAAACCATATCTTATTCAGAAAAATATTTATCATAATCTTACAAAGGCTTAAATTAACTATTCTTGAGTAGAAGCAGTGTGTACTAGTACGAGCATCAATAGGAACAAGTAATACTGTAGCACTGTTTTACATTTGAAAAATGCAGAGCCCCCCCCCCCCCAAAAAAAAAAAAAAAAAAAAAATTCAGCCTGAACCATCAATGTTTTCAAAAAAAAATTTTTTAATAATTACACATACCAATGAAAATATTTTTAATATCAGTAACAAAGTATTTCTTTTTATTTCCAATTTTATAGAAGTCTAAAAATGGAATTGATTTTAAGTGTTAATTTCCTGGTCAGACTACCCTGCAATGTCAATAAAATACTTTTACTTACCAGTGTGAAGATTTGCTCAGCTTCTTTATTATGTCTTTTGCCTTCTGCTCGGCTGTGGCTCAGCAGAGTGACGAACCCAAAATAAGGACGAAATTGCAGAGACATAAGACATAAGCTGTTAGGCATTTGCTTGCAATTCTGCCTCAACTCCGACTATGGGTTTCTAAATGCTTTAAGAACCTTTCTGGCAAATTAGTACGGTACCAGAATATTGCTATACCATGTCTGAATTTCTTTTGAAAGTTCTTGGTTCATTATACAAACGTGATTGGCTTTTATTGAGAAAGTTTTTGAATTCTTGAGAAAAATTCGATATTAATTTCAGGAAGGTAACAAACTTTTAACGGAAAACTTTTCTGTGTTATTCTAGATATATCACTGGCAGAATGTAGGAACACAAGCTGACCATTATTTTCCTTTAACGTTTCTAAATATTTTTTGTGCAATAAATAAAATTTAGCCTTTGAATTTATTATCTCTCTTAAAATGTTAATTTTCAGGAAAGGGAATAGACATTTTAGCAGTATATTTACGTGTTATGTTATAAGATAATAGTAATTCATTTTGGGCTTTCTTCCTGCTTCTGTTTGTTTTCTCGTTTTGTTTCCAGCTAGCGCATAGAATAGTGAAATTACAGTATTTTTTCCCAGCAGTAGACAGGGGTTGTACCCACCCTACGACGACCAAGAGCACACCCCTAAATATTTCAAAGAACCCCCAAAAGCATGAGGTCCCCAAAAAAGTAAAAAATACCCCTCAGAACACCCCCCCAAGACATTTCAATGGCACAGTCTGCGCTATGACCCCCCCCCCCCGTTTGTACCCCTGCAATAGAACTTCAATTGTCCGAATCGCTTTCAGAATTTCAGAAAAAAAGGAAACGTACTGCGAATTGCAAAATAATGATTTTGTCTTCTCACTATTCCTTCCTCGAAGCTAGCCAAATAGACGAAGTTAGTCTTTGACTGAGCTATCAGTAAACAATGACGTTCCTTTAAAGTACGGTACATACATATTGTGCAGCTCTGGTTAGTTGCTGTGACTTTCACTATGTTTACCTGTTTTAGGGGAGTTAGTAAAAAATAGACGTATTATTAGCTTGGATTTTAACTGGAATAATTTTGAAAAACTACTAAGAAAGTTTCTCAACTCAATTTAGCGCCAATTACCCCTCCCTATTTTCGAAAACAGAGGTAAACATTGTCAGAGTCGGAGCTCAACTTCTCAGAGTCGTACAATAATGTACACTCAACCTATATGTTTTTTTGCGGGGTTTTTTTGTGCAATATTTTTCGTGCGGGAATATGAACATTTCAATCTGATTGGGATTCAATTGACGCAATTATTTATAAAACGAGTGTGAGATAGTATCTTCAAGTGACGACAGAGCACCCCGATGGGAGGTCACTGAGACCTCCCAAAAATTTCCTTATTCGGGAAAATTTTGTCCGACTATTCGGCAAAATTATCATCATTTGGTTTACTTTGATTTCGTTAAAAGAAGCAATTCCAAGTTATTTCATAAGTTTTTTGAGTTATTTTCTACGCTAGACTTCTTTTATGTGGTCCCTATCCACCGCATAAAAAATATTTTTTTTAAATTGTGTTGCGAAAATAACTTTTTACAGCTACTTGCGAAGTTTCGAACGATTTTTTTCATGCGATCCCTATCTACAGCATAAAAACAGGTTTGGGTGCATTAAAATACACTACTTGTAAGCACGCTTAACAAGCAAAAGCCTTTTCATTTGATTAATTGAAAGCTCACTTTCTTTAAAAATAGTTTTTTTTCCCTCCCAATTTCAACATACACTCAATAATGGATAAAAATAGGGTCTTTTTTCGGAAAACAATCCAATCATTCGAGTTCTTGATTTTCCAAATAGGGTCCGATTCCAATAATTTCGCATAAATGGAGTTCTGCTGTACTTCAATTTCTTGGAACGCTGAAATAAATTATGAGCAACTCAAAAAATTCGAGCAAATGTTGCCCAAAAATTGGTAGTTTGTTCAGTCCAGCAATCCACCATTAGCATTACCATTACCCCCGAGGGTCCCCTGTTCCTGCCAGCAATCCACTGGCAAACTTCATCGTCAATGGTGGAGAAAATGATAAATTGCATCATTATCCCGCATTAGTACTTGCAAATAGTAGGAAATTGCAAGCACGTGCTAAAATTTTCTGCTTCTTGAACATTTTCACAATATTGATTCCAAACTGAAGCATCCATTATTTCATTTCCAGTTAGCAAGTAACGTTGAAAATCCTACTCATTTCTCAGATGTGTAGTATTTTTCGTTAATGGAAAAATATCACTAGCTTTTATTCTAAGATGTGCAAGGGGCAACTCAAAAGTGACAAAGTGCAAAACTAGTCGACTGCTTTATCTGTACCAAACTGTGACCTATTCAATATTTCCTCTCTAATCTTGTGCTAGGTCCCACAAAATTTGACTTTCAGACGAAACGGCCACAAACAAATGTGCACTGAATACTAATGCAAGGTCACAAAAGAAAGAAAACAGAAGAGGCGCTGTGTGTTTCTAGCAGGTAGTCAAGTTTCACCTGGGATTTCCACTACTTAGGTTGCTTATTTGTAGATCCGTTATAATTTCTTATGTCATAGGTATATTGAACTAAGTGTGCTAATCACTTTTCTGTAAAAAATAACTCCCAGCATTTGACATGACTTTTAAAAGGACTTTCGTTTTAGTACATTTAGTATAATGTAATAGGATATATCCATAAATATTTTTCTTCGCGATTAAAGGTAAATGCACTTTGTATGATTAATCAATGTAGATGGGGAAGAGAAGATGCATAGGGAAGTTCCGTTGCAACCACTGAAATATGGAAATCATATCAATTAAATGACTAGAAGTTTTTGTTTTGAAACACATGCTTATAGACTTGAATGATTATGTAAATACAAGCACATAGTCTAGGTTTTTCCTCTACTCAAAGAGTTGTGGGTATTTCCGCTACGTAGGTTGCGTGTTTGAGGATCCGTTGTACAATAACTTCTCATGACAAGTATGTTGAACCAAGCGTGCAAATCATAGGCGGATTTAGGACTGAGTTCCTGGGGGGGCAGGATTTTTTTTAGCAACATTTTTATTGTCCCCCCCCCCCCACTCTCATGTTTTTGTCTTTTACCTGTGATGCATAAGTCCATGCTTTACTTTTTTGTGTGTCGTTTTCATTAATGTGTGTTTTCATGCTGTCCTTTTTGAACTGACCTTAAGAGAGGGAGCCGGTATCAAGAGAGTGATGCAGGGCTCCCTTTAAAGTGGGAAATAGAATATCTCCAATTTTAGGGGGCTGGGGGGCTCCGCAGGAAATTTTGTAAAATGGATATAAAATTCTGCATTTTGAAGCCTTTTAGAGGTTAATTGGATAGACATAGAAATTGATAACTAGATTATACAGTTGTACAGTTTAGTTCAAACTTTGTAAGAGACAGCCATTTTAAGTTTGTAAGAAAAAATAAACTATAGATTTCTCATTATAACAACCTTTTTTTTAATTATAAGTAGAGTGCAGAAAATGAAAAGGAATAGAGGTAGTGTATCATTCTTTTTTCCTGGCTAAAAAGATTAACAATCTGCAGTAGAATTGGAGCCCATTTTGCTTAGGATTTTCAAAGTCTTATCTAATTGTTTTCAAGGACTCTAGAGTAAGTAAAATAAATAAAATTATTTAACGCACTTCATTTGTACTTTCCAGTCTCTGATATTTTAGTACTTGATTGTAAATTTTTACAATCCTGTTCTAACTTTGAGAAATAGCTATTTTAAATTTAAAAGAAAAAAGTAACCATAGATTTCTCATGACAGCAACTTTTCTTCTGTTGCAAGTGGGGCAGAAAACGAAAAGAAATAGAAGTAGTGTATTGTGTTTTTTTTTCCCCCGTGCTAAACAGATAGACAATATGCAGAAGAAGTAAGATAAAAACAATCAATACAAAAGAATTTCCAAATTACCTGCATTCGGGATTGAATAACTAGCAAGATATGAAACATATGAGTCACAAAAATTTATTTCAAATATAGTTACAAACGTGAGAACCATTATTTTTACATTTTTAATACAGGATGTGGCAAGGAGCTGAATTTGACATAGTTTGGCATTCCTCCCCCCTCTACCATTTGTTAGACATTTTAAAATTTAAGGTTTGTAGTCACACGTTTTGAAGTATTCAAGGTTTTCAAGCACTTAAAAATGAAATTAGTTTTTTTCAAGCAATTTCTATTTTTTAAGGAACGAATTTTTTTTTTGGGAGTTAGGGACCCACTTCAAAGCAGGGGCCTTAAGCAATAGCTTGTTTATCTTATAGGCAAATTTGGCCCTGTTTGTAATTCACTCTTACCTGCAAATTTTTGTTTGATTTTTTGTTATTTTTACGAAAATTTGTCAGCTTTTACGGCTAAAGGATTTTTACAATTTTACCAATCTTTGTTAGGTTTTTTATAGACTTTTATGAAATTTCAGCAAAATTTTCCAAAAATTTTGATGACTCAATTATATAGATTTCAATAATGGCAAGGATTTTTTGTTTTAAAAATTTTGGAAGATATGTTGTTACTATATAAAGTCCTCCCAAAACTGGGGTTCATTGCCCCCTATGCCCCCCCTTATAAATCCACCCATACCCTTCTGAAATATTCAAAACAGAAAAAAAAAAAATTTTTAATTTTTGGAAGATGTGTTGTTACTACATAAAGCCCTCCCAAAAACTGGGGGGGGGGGCATTGCCCCCCTCTGACCCCCCATAAATCCGCCCATGGTGCAAATGATTTCGTTCTTGTAAATAGCTTTTAGCGCTGGATATGACCTTTTCAAATGACTTTCATTTTAGTACATTTAGTACGAGGGAAAAACAAAAATGTGACTAAATATTTTTTTACATGATCAGAAGTAAATGCCCTTAATTTTGAATGAGGAAACTGCATGTGGATGTTATGTTGCTCCCTTTGATGCATTGAAGTTATTTTAAAACGTTTCAATTAAAAAGTCATATTTTTTTAGACATAAATTTTATAGACTTGTATGAATTTTTATAAAAAATTACATTTCGAAATGTAATTTAAGCGTTTAGTTTTTTCCAGCGATTTTGACCTCAAATAGCAATTTGGGTACGAAATTTGATTCAGAGACAACTAGACATCTTGGAATGGAAAAACGTTTTTATTTTCAATGTTATATCACGAACCTTACTAGACAAAGACAACATTCTATGTAAAAATTAGTAAAACCCACATGAATGTTGAAATAAGTTTCATGAGCCTTTTCTATTCTAGAATGCCCTCTCCAACTCAAAATCTGAACCTAAAATGCCATCCCACTTGAACCTGTATTTAATGTTCAAGGTGGCATTTTTAAAGCTATTTTTAAAATAATATATTTCTTTATATGAAAAACAAAAGCGGTCAACCGCAATTAATTCGTCAAAAAGTTAATTTATTTATTTAGTATTTATATTATAAACAAGTTAGTTTACAAAAATATTGAAATAACTCACTTACAGTAAAAATTGCTCATAAATGAATAATCTCACCCTATAAATGAATTCAAAGCACGATAAGCGCAAACACTCGCTATTTACATGAAATACACCGCCAGCTCAGTCATTCCAGCCGAGGACTGCAGTTTCATGCTTCTTAGCACTCATCAGCCCGGCATAAGAAGTGACTGAGCTAGAGGTAGAAAACCTCTTATGGAAACCAAGAGTGCCCAACAAACTGGTAGCTAATATAGAATTAGCACAGTGACCGAAGCAATGCTTCGGTTCAACTCGAAGATTGAAAGCAAGGCATGGTATTTTCACTAAGTGACAGCCAGGGCTAAGGCAGAAATACATAAAATACACCACCAGCTCAGTCATTCAAGCCGAGAACTGCAGTTTCGTGCTTATTAGCACTCATCAGCCCGGCATAGGAAGTGTCTCGCTAAAAAAACTCGCTATTTATTTGTTTGTACTTCAAATATACTAACATACAGTCAAATATGCAAGGAGCCATTTTAGCAGGGGGGGGGGGAGGGGATTCTCAATTTGTTGATTAAAATTCTGAATTTTACCAAATGTGAAAAAAAAAAAAAAAAAAAAAAAAATCCACGTGCATGCTAGGGATGTGTCATTCATGAACGAACGGGTCAAAAAGAACGAATCCCTAAAATGAACGGATCCGCTCGTTCACGTAAAAAAAAAAAACGAACGACCATTATTTTGAATGATGAGTAATTTGAAACATTGTGTTTATGCACTTGTGATAAAATCGCGTTTTTTTACAAAGTATTTTTAATTACATTCATCTTTAAATTTTTAACTCTCAATCAATCTCAAATTTCTTCTTTCCCACGCACCTGCTAAAGTCCTTCTCACGCTTTCTGTCAAAAAAATTATTTCTAAAAATATCTTTTATCAGTTTTCTGTCGATCCTTTTGTTTTCTATAACATCCCTAAAACTACTATATATATTGATTTTGCTTTATTTTTAACTTGCTTGGCGACTTCCGAGTTGCTTTTTTTACATTCAACTTCCAGAGATTTTTAGTAAGGATTATTAATGTCCAATTTTTTGCCCATTTAAAAAAGTGTTGCATTTTTTTTCTGTTCTCCAAATAATTAAATTAATTACTACGGCTGAGTTATCGATGTATTTGTCACGTTATTGTATATATACAAAACAGTGCTGTAGCTGAAAAAATTTAATGGCCTAATTTTTTGACATGCTGAAATAGAACCTGCCATTTTTGGAATGGAAAACATATCTTACTATTTGGCATCTGAGAAATATCTTACAAAATGAACTATAATTGCTTCATACATCTAAACTTGAATACAGTTTTTTGATTCATTTTTCATATGGATATTTTCTTACTTTTAGATCATCTTAGTTATTTTTCACTTAAAGGAATATTACTGATCTAATCAAACGTTTCAAATATTCGTGAGTATGTCGTCATCAAAAGTTCAGAGAGATTATCTAGAACTTTTAGAAATGAACGAAGTCGTTCAAATGAACGAGTTGAATGAACGGATCAAAAGAATGAACGATCCTCTGATGAACGGATCATCAAAAAGAACGTCATTGCCCACCCCCAGGGTATACATACATACACTATATGACCAAAAATATTATGCTACTTTCAAATATTCACATTTTGAAGGATTTCTCGAGAAATAAAAAACCAATTGCTTTGTAACTTTTGTCACATAAAAGGTATGTACTAGCTGTCCTTTTCCGTTGACAGTTATATCACCCATTTATTTAGGGGACCAGCAACAAATTTTGGAAAACAAAAGTGTTTTTGATCATCGTTCATCGTAAATAGCCGAAAATAAGCTGTAAATTTTAGAAATTAGTTACCCTACTATGTACAATTATTTTAAGTACTTTCGAGAAAATATCACTGATATTCATAAAGTTATAAGCATTTCTTTCAGAACTAAGAATTTTATTTGAGACGTTTTAGCTCGAAACACGCAAAGTTCTCCTTAAAACTTACCACACTTTCAGAAAACTTGACACCGTACAAGAGAAGTATAAAACTAAAATTTGAAATTTATATGTTGAAAATTTGATGAAATATGAACGTTTAAAGTAATTAATTTTTATCTGGGTATGCGCGAAAGATAGTAATGTATAACTTTCCTAATCTAAACCCCAACTAGATTTTCTAACCCATAATAAAATTTCAGTTTAATAGTATCTTAAAAATTCAAAACGTTATCAGCATTCTAATAAGCGGAATTTGAATAGCTCCTGAGCTGACTACAAATTGTGATGGATTATTCGCAAATAATCTGTTTTTTCATGAATCACACTGAGCAATAGCAAGCAAATGTTGCAAACTTGCGAACGACCCCTAACGAGTCGTCGTCTATCCAAGAGCTCTTCAAATTCGGCTCATTATATCGCTGATAACTTTCGGAATTTTTAAGAAATTGAACAGGAACTTTTTAATGAGTTGCATAATCTAGTTGCGTTTTGGATTATAAAAGGTTTAAATTGCTATCTTTCGCGCATGCGCGAGAAAAACTTATTGCTTTAAATATCCATATTTTATTACATTTCCAACATTTTGATTACAAATTTTAATAATATACTTCTCTTGTGTGCTGTCAAATTTTCTGAAAGTTTGGTAAACTTTGATGGAAAACTTTCCGCATTATGAGCCAAAAACCTTCAAATAAAATTCGTAGTTCTGAAAGAAACACTTATGTCTTCATGAATATAAGTGATATTTTCTCGAAAATATGTAAAATATTTGTACACAGTAAGGTAACTAATTTATGAAATTTTCAGCTTTTCTGAGCTATTCTGAGCTAAGAGAACGGTGATCAAAAAACACTTTTATTTTCCTCAATTTGTTGTTGGTCCCCTAAATGCATGGGTGATATAATTTTTAAAGGAAAAGGACAGCTAAAACATACTTTTTATGCAACAAAAGTTACAAAGCAATTATTCTTTTATTTCTCGAGAAATCCTTAAAAATGTGAATTTTTGAAAGTGTTCCAATACTTTTAGTCATATAGTGTACATACATACATATCAACATATTTTGAGAAAATACATTAGACCAAAAAATTATTTTTTAAAAACTGCAATTTTACAGTATTGCCTTTGAATTTTCCGAATCATGAGTCAAAATTTGCCCAATAAGGAAACATTTTGGGAGGTCATGGTTCCCTCCCATCGAGGAGCCCCTGAATGCAGTAATTTATGCTGTATGCCTCTGCATGCGAGGGGCATGCATGCAGCATTCTGTATCATTGTGTTTATTTGTATATGCTTTGGGTGCATTCGGAAGCAAGGATCGGTCGCTTCGGTGCCACCGCAAGCGTTCGGAAACGCTTGTCGAACCGGTGACGTCACCTAACCGCGTTCAGAAACGCTGCGGTCGTTTTTCGGCGGTCGGCTTGGTAGCAACCTGTCGTACCGCAGTCTGGAAGCGGTTAGCGAGGTCACATACGTCACATAGTCTGAGGTGACCAATCCGGTCGTGTTTCATGTTTTGATCGTAACGCACGTGACTTTCCCCATCACGAAAGTTATACTTTGAATGGAGCTCGTTTGCTGCTGAACTAGAACTACAGCGGTGTAACCACGAGCGTACGGAAACACAGTTGTACTACCAGGCTCAGGGACTGATTTACGGCGGGGCATTCGGGGCCCGGGCCCAGGGCACCAAAGAAAAAGAGGCACCAAATTTCTGTCATCATTTTCTTCTTTTTGTTTGAGCAAAAAGACAGAAAAAAACTCCATCACAGTTTTATGATGGACAATGTGAAGAAGTCATATTAGACTCTAAGTAAAGTTTGAAGGTTTCCTGTTTTTATGTAATCTGTGATAATTTGATTACAAAACTAAAATTTAGAATGTCATCCTATGATGGCAAATTAAAGAAATTGTCTTGCTAGTTTGAATGCGACAAGCAAAATATTCGAGAAAGTGCAAAAGATCTTTAAAAATCTTACTCTGTGATTATGAAGAATCTTTTCCTGATGAATGTATTCATATTAGTTCAATCATCGGAAAAAAAAATTTAGTCACCGAAAAGTTTTAAAAAATCCATAAACTTGGTAAATGGATACTTTTGCCACCAACGTAGATACAGCCCTGAAATTGTTCTTGACTTTGCCAATCTCCAGTTGTAGTGGAGAACGATCATTTTCGCTATTGAAGAGAACTAAGTGTCCTTTGCGTACTCTCATTTCCGATAGTAAATTATCTTCATTAGCTCTATTATCAATAGAAGGAAGTTTGACCGCAAAACTTGGTTATAAGGACATTATCGATGAATTTACTGCAAGAAAACAAAGGAACGCAGAAAGCACATCATGATTTACCTTAACCATTTGTATCATAGTTTCTCCACCCGCGACTGTAAAAAATTTTCTCACATGAAAATCAGGAATTTATTTTAGATTTATACTAGCGAAAATACCCGGCGTTGCCTGGGTTAGCAATAATTATGAGAAACAATCGTTACTTGCATTTGTTTTCTGTTGTAAGTGAAAGAACTTAAAACACACCTTTTTGATTTAAAATCTAGATTCTTCTTTACTCATAAAACTAAAGTAGCAATAAGTAAAAAGAGCAAAATAGTATTCATTTAGAAACGAAAACACAAAATTTAAGCGTATACAAATTTGAAGAATTTCCGAAATATGAAATTAAACTTCACATGTTTAAAAAGATTTATCGGTTAATACTTATTTTTTTTACATAGAGTCTTACCTTCTCTGTATGTCTATTGAAGAACGAACTGTTTAAAAAAAATGTAGCCACGCGCTCCTGATCCCCTGAAACTTGCTTTAGTTATTTTGGAAAATTTCAATTATTGTGGGTTCTTGGTGAGATTTAAAATGTTGCTGAATTTGCGGGAATCGTTTTGGGATACCTTGGATAATGCTCCCCCTCCTTACTTTGTAAAACGGTATGTTACTAATTTTGGGGATATTTCGATAATTGGGAATCTGGCTATCTTTCTTCATTGGCGTTAATTTTTGGCTCCAGCGCCTGCGCGAGAGGTATTTTTCTTTGCAAATCAAAACAAAGAAATCGGAAATATCTATTCACATAGGGTTACTATAAATCAGCAGGGTTACCAAAATAAAATTATTTACGCCAAAAATGAGACGACCGCGCTAGATTCCCAATTATCGAAATATCCCCCTAATTTTTGTTAAAGAGATATTGTCGCCATATGCTAAGATACTTTTGGTCACCATAAAATGGCGCTAAACAATTTCAACCGAAATGTTTCCAAAATAAGTAGTAAAATTTGGCGATGGTTTGAATTTATGCACAAAGTCACATTAATGGAAATTTTTGTGCTGTTTATGGATTTACATAATTTAGTTGCTGGATTATTTTACAGTAAAAATTTTTTTTAAATATTCTTTGATTGACGATATTTTGTTTACATGGTGAAAGCTGACAAACATTATTACGTAGTCTTTGACTTCAAAAACCGCGACAGTTGAAAAAACTGCCAAATGCATTCGCTACTGAAATCTTTCTGCATAAATTTTGGCGAGGTTTCTGCTGTTAGATTGGATAATGATTAAAAAATCCGATCAGCACAAATAATTTAAAAAAAAAAACATTAATTACACTAAAGTTCCGTTTAAATGGAAAATAATCAACCAAATCTAGTTATTTTCAGCCAATCTTGGGGAAAAAAGAAAAAACGTTACTTTAAGATTTGACTTGAGAAAAGTCTCAGTCAGACGAAACACATAAAAATTCAACAATTCTAACTATGAACTGGGAGTTGAAATGATACACTAAATAATGAATTGGGTTGAGGAAAGCTTTCGAACATGGAACAAAAAAAGCTAATAACTGGTTTTTCATACAACTTAGAACTTTGTAACAGATGCCATCTTCAGCAGAAAAATAACCGCTTTCGATGGACACATAATTTTAATATGTGCACGTATTTTTTCACCGTCATATTGGGGCATTTATGCGAAAATTTGGACAAATTAGAATAAAAAAGGAACTATCAATCGGATTTTTTTCGAACTGCTCTACAAACCTTCTCAGTACCAAACAGAACAAACGGTGAAAGTTTCAGTCAAATCTACCGGGTAGTTTCTGAGATCTTAGGGAACAAATTTACCAACATTCATTTATATATATAACATAGATTATCATTATATTATTATTATATTATTATCATTCCATTACATTAAAATTAATAGTAAAAATCTTCATTAATACAGCTAAAATCCATGTCTTCAGCCGGCTAACAAAAATTGTAAAACGGTCTGTTACTAATTTTCGTCAAAAAGATATTGTCGCCAAATCCTGAGATACTTCTAGTCACCATAACATGGAGCTAAACATTTTCATCCAAAATGTTTCCAAAATGAGTAGTAAAATTTGGCGATTGTTTGAAAATGTGTAAAAAAGAAAAAATTATGGAAGTTTTTGTGCTCTTTAATGGATTTGCCTAATTTAGTTTATGGTGGATTATTTTACATCTTGAAAAAAGTTTTAAAGATTCTTTTTATGGCGATATTTTGTTTACATGGTGAAAGCTGAGAAACATTGGCTTCAAAAACAGCGACAGTTGAAAAAACTGCACAAATGTATTCGCATAAGCTATTGCGAAGAAGCGAGTTCCATAAATTTTGAAAATATCAACAAGAGAACGTGCAAGAAAATAATTACATTTTTGGCAAGGTTGATATCAATTTGAGTGTCCCATTCAGCGTTGAATTTATACCAATCCGGGCAGCATTAAAATAATTTTCAATATTGCTGCATATTATGAAAAACAATACGGGTGTCAAGTATTTTTAAATAAGACTAAGCTACTATACTTTTAAACACATAAAACGTTCGAAACCTGAATACTTATGAAGTGGAAAAAACGTTCAGATTTGAGTTAGAATGAGGGTTTCAGTTTTTAGCCTACTTTCCCAGTAAAAGTCAGAAAAAGAAGAAAAAAGCATGAAAGAAGGCTTAATGCATCTTAAAAATATCCCGAAAAACAAAAAAAAGTCAAAAATAAATAAAATAATTAAATAAATATCGAAAAATTAAAAATTGGAAAGTAGGGTATTGAGATGGGGAAAAATGTCTGTCGGTCTGTCTGTCGGTCTGTCGGTCTGTCTGTCGGTCTGTCTGTCTGTCCCCCCCTAATAACTTTTGAATGAATAGTCCGATTCGAACAAACTTTTTTTTGTTCGAAAGATCTCGGCAAGGACACCTCATTCCCATATTTCGCTTTTTGGTTTGAACTGTTTTTTGTTCAATTTTGAACAGTTCAAAAAAACTTGACATTAGCTCCTACGGAGAAATTCAAGGCAATTCCGAACTGTGAGGCGAATTTGCTTCAAACAAACTTTGTAGGAAAAAGCTTTTGATAAAAAACTTTTATATAAAATATATTTTTGATTTGAACAATTTTCTGTTCAATTTTGAACAGTTCAAATCCCTTAACATTAGCGCCTAGGGGGAAATTGAAAGTCAATGTAGATTCCGTACTTGAAGGCGCATTTACTTCAAACAAATTTTGTTGGAAATAGCTCTTGACTCCGACTCCGAGAATTTAGGGGCACCTGAATCCGAATCCGACTCCTGTGCCCGACAATTAATCGGACTCCGACTCCCCGACTTCGACTATGACTTCCTAGCTTTGGCAAAAATTTATACACGGACAAATGACTGACTCCGATTCTTGGATATTCGACTCCGACTCCTTCATCCCAAAATTAGATTGACTCCGACTCCAACGCTATGGTTTTAACTGTGAAATAATTATTGTTGATGTGATTTGTTTTTATTTTAACGCTAAAGTTTTTATTTAGGTATTCAGTTTTCGGTGAATAAACTCGAAGTCATTTATGTTTCTACATAAAGATACGCGCAGACGATTTTTTTTTTTTTTTTTTGACAATGAAAAGTATTTCTTTACGTTGACATTTTATAGTTTTTATTTATCTTGATAAGTGCATTAATTCATTTAAAAAATTATTTTTGGCAACAAGGGAAAAAGAAACGATTTTTTTTTTTTTTGATAGGATGTATTTATTTTAATGAGCTTATTAATTTTTATTATTTTTTTTTCGTTTTGAAAGCTGTTGAAGAATTTTTTTTAAATGGAAAAAAGTGTATTAGCTGCTTTGTTTAAAAGTTGCTGCTATTTTATTTGTTCGTTTTGTTTGTTTTTTTTTTCTTTTTTTTACGCATCTAATTTTTTAGATGAGTGAGGAATATTTTATTCCTAGAAAGTAGCTTAAAATATTGGAAAAATATGTTTGAAACAATTTGCGATTTTAGCTATTTTGAGAACATTGATCAGGTACTAGAAAGTAGTATGGGTATACGGGAAAGTAGGCTCGTCTAGTTCTAGACAGAACTTCTTGTTAAATATCGTCAACAGTCCCTCTAAAAATATATATCTGAATAAGGAAAGTAGTCATCCCCCTCCCTCCCTTCGGAATAAGAAAAATTTTCAAAATAACATCAACATTCTGTTTTTGGTTTTGGTTTATCCCCAGTTTCGCCGACATTTCAAACTTCCTCCCGCCTTTAATATTTTAATATATCAAAAGGTATGATTAAATAAGAAAACGGGGGGGGGGAGAAATGTCGGCTAAACTGGGAAGACACCCTTTTTTAACTCCAACAGAATTAGCATAATAGCTTCAAAAAAATTAACTTTTCAATGAATTCTCGAAACGTCATCTTCGAATATCGACGTCAGTCCCTCAAAATCAACATCAGCATCAACCATTCTGAAATAACGATAACGGCTCATTTAAAAATCTCCGTTACATTAAAATTAATAGTAAAAATCTTTATTAATACAGCTAAAATCCATGTCTTCGGCCGGCTAACAAAAATTGTAAAACGGTCTGTTACTAATTTTCGTCAAAAAGATATTGTCGCCAAATCCTGAGATACTTCTAGTCACCATAACATGGAGCTAAACATTTTCACCCAAAATGTTTCCAAAATGAGTAGTAAAATTTGGCGATTGTTTGAAAATGTGCAAAAAGAAAAATTTATGGATGTTTTTGTACTCTTTAATGGATTTGCCTAATTTAGTTTATGGTGGATTATTTTACATCTTGAAAAAAGTTTTAAAGATTCTTTTAATGGCGATATTTTGTTAACAGCGGCAGTTGAAAAAATTGCACAAATGTATTCGCATAAGCTACTGAAATCTTTGCAAAGAGTTTGGCGAGATTTCTACTGGTAGATTGGATCATGAGTCTGATCGCACAAATAATAAAAATATAACAATAATTTCATTAAAGTTCCATTTAAATGGAAAATAATCAGCCAAATCCATTTATTATCAGCCAATCTTGTGAAAAACGTTACTTAAGATTTGACTTGAGAAAAGCCTTGAACAGTCACACGAAACGCAAAAATATTGAACAGTACAACAATTCTGGCTATCAACTGAGAGTTGAGATGATACACTAAATAATGAATTAGGTTGAGGAGAGCCTTCGAACATGGAACAAAAAAAGCTCATATCTCGTTTTTCATACAGCTTAGAACTTTCTAACAGATACCATCTTCAGCAGAAAAATAAGCGCTTTCGATGGACACATAATTTTAATATGTGCACGTATTTTTTCACCGTCATATTGGGGCATTTATGCGAAAATTTGGACAATTAGAATAAAAAAGGAACTAACAATCGGATCTTTTTCGAACTGGTCTACAAACCTCCCCAGTACCAAAAAGAACAAACGGTGAAAGTTTCAGCCAAATCTGCCGGGTAGTTTCTGAGATCTTAGGGAACAAATTTACCAAACTCCATTTTTATATATTAAGATTAAATGATTTCTTGGCAAAACATCTTAATTGTTAACTTTTTTCGTATGAAATCAATATTTTAAAGTTTTCTTTCAATCAAAATAATATCCAAAAATTACCTTCATATTTTTTTTTTTGTGTGTGTGTGGGGGGGAGGGGATCTTATTTGTCAGTGTCCCGGGGCACCCAGGTGTGTAAATCGGTCCCTGACCAGGCTTCCTAGTGAAATTCCAAATACGTCATAACCACACCGGTCTAACCACGCGGTGTAACCGGTGGATCATAGACTAATAATAAGAATAGACCGAGCTTTCTCATTCTTGCTGATAAAGAAAATTGGTTCATAGATGTATCATGTGACTAGTGGAAGGGCTTGGCGAAGACTTTGGCAGCATGGTTGCTAGATGGCAGCATTATCTATAGTTTGGCACTCGACATGTATTTTAAGACTATGTGTTTTCATTTAAAAAAAAACTTCCAGGTGCAGAGATTGAACTGTTTTTCTTTTAGTTATGCATTATTTTGACATTAGTAATAGTTTTTGATCAGTTTTCGGTAACTTTTATTTCATTTGGAGCTGTCAGCGCTGGCGTAAATGGCGTAAACGTTTTGCGTTAACGCAAAAATGTACTAATCGG
This sequence comes from Uloborus diversus, assembly GCF_026930045.1. Taxonomy (NCBI): domain Eukaryota; kingdom Metazoa; phylum Arthropoda; class Arachnida; order Araneae; family Uloboridae; genus Uloborus; species Uloborus diversus. Next base: position 150,111,634 of record NC_072731.1, on the reverse strand, counting down.
TATCTTAAATTGAAACTGTAGGTAAAAATCTTACCGTTTGCTGATTCCTCTTGGTCGCTTGTATCTTTTATTGCTTAGAGAGTTATTGAAATTGACTAAAGAAAATGCACAATACTATCTAAACGAAAAACTCACTATATTAACAAAATATTTACAACTTAGAATAACAAATTTACAAATCGGACTCCATAAAAGATCATTCTTCAGTGTTCCATCAATTCTATTTATTTTATTTCGCGCTGGCGTTGATCGTCTGCTACGATTAACGCCCGCTGTTGCTAGGATATCCACCAGTCACATGGTTTGGTTTATGAGCAGCAAAAGGGTTGCCATAGCTCGGTCTACTCTTATTATTAGTCTATGCGGTGGATCGTTTCCGAACGCAACCTTTACGTAAGATGTCTTATAGAAATCTACTGCGCATGCGGGAATTTTTGTTTTCACATTCATTCTGCTTGCCGGTCAACCCCTGATAGTTTTGATAGTAAAATGCAAACAGTCAATCTGATTTCATTTTAAATTTTAAGCGTGTGTGTTGGTTAGGTTCTTTTTAAAGTAACTTCACGAAATTACTTTTTTAGAAAATAGCTGTTCTGCTGTCAGAGACTATTCGCAACTGCAACGAACTATAGGGGGCACTGAAGTCACTGTCTAATGGCGGAATTGAAAACTAAAACAAACGCACATGGTAACGAAGAAAATGCTAAAAGTGTTGTGATTTTTGTTCGTACGTATGATTGTTTCGCTTTATTCTTTTTAAATTAATTTTCAAAGTCTTGTTGATATTCTGACCCACGTAGAAAGAAATGAGAATTCAAGAAGCATTACTAAACGTCAAACATTAATGCAAAGTACGTAGTTCGTAGTTCTAAGCAGCCATTTTCACGATGTTGAATTCGATATTTATCAATTCTTGATAAAACTAAATAATAATTGTGGCCTGACAAGAATAACAATTAATGCTAGAAAATTTAATATGACATTACAAATTATTACCAAAAGAAGATGATACTTCTTTGCTTTGCTTTGGCTAGAGCTTGTTTTCCATTTGTAGCTGAGTTATTTCTCTTGAATTCCCGAATCGGTTAATTTAAAAATTTTCTGTTTCGATTTTTCTAATTTCTGAGTTACGATTTAATTGTGTCATGTTATGCAAATCATCAACAAAATTCTCACGGATATATGGTGGTAGTTTTCTTTTCAGTTGATTGACAATTATTTCTTTTTACTTATCGAATTCTGTAATCTTACTACCATTTTATTCCACTCATGATAAAAATTAAAAATGGTTTAACTAAAAACGCGAAATCTCGCCAAGGCTACTTTGCTCGCACAATGCCAAAATTATAACCCTAAACAAATTTGGCGATACCTTTCAGCTGAGAATAAAAGGAATAAAGTAAATTCTTTCTCGGTTATTCATTTTGTTCTACGATAATATATTTAAGAAAATATTTTGCATACTGTCCATTCCAACTAAATGCTGCTGTAAAATATGGTAAGTTTAATTAATTTAAGATTAAAAAACTCCCATATTCTTACAAATTCTTACAAAACAATAAAATTTTTTACCTTGTAGAACGTTATCCAAGTTTGTTAATCCAGAATTTTCGCTTTCACCTATTATTAAGGAAATAATGAAAACTAACATTATTTTGAGGAGCTCGAGAATACTACTAAGGGACGAATTAATTTCTGTAGCTGAAAGCAAACTAAGACACATCGATTGCGTTAATAAATACTCAGAACAAACTGCCTGTGTTTACGTCAACAGACACACATGGAACGCAACGTGGCAAAGTTTTAGTTGCATTCGCAGTTTTATAAATCACCGCAAGGTAGCGTATTCGAGCGCTGGAGTTCCGAATTGATAAGACGTCGGTGCGTCTTTAAATTTGAGCTATTGTTCATCAGAGTCAAAATGGTGTTATAAATTCAAAAAACGGCAAAACTTCAGCTGAACGTTTGAACATGATATCAGCTTTCAAACACATGAGTAATTTAAACTGCTTTGAGCAGGAATAAACATTTCAGATTGTGAAATCTGTAAGTTAGTGATTTTATGATGACACTTTTACTGGGTTCTGTGTTTTCAAGATTCGGTGACGACCGCAGCCGGATGTAGAATCTCATGTCGATTTCTTCTTATGATCTGATATCGTTTAGTTTTCGGGCTGAAATGGTTCTGGTAGATGAAATTGCTTTTTGACTCAAAGCTGCAAGGATGAAAGGTTTCAAGAAGAATACAACAGAATTATTATGACTGTTGACGGAAATCAACTTTGAAATATATTTTCCTCTATTCAAGTATGTGTGTCGGACTTGATCGCGTCCCTTGGTCCATAGTTTGCTGAATTTTCAACAGCAAAAGGTAAGTGGAAATTTTTCTACTGACTGTAGTCCGTTGTTTTTTGATCGCAATTCTTATTTTAATTATGAATATAGACGTAATTTATCGCATTCCTCTTTGGAACTAGCTTATGTTGCGAGTCTGTATCATTGTGTTTATTTTCTGAGAAAGTAGAACAAAATTAAAAATACGATGGAGACTTTTAACTATTCCAGGCTTTTACAAGTAATTAAAAGTACTATTTGGTAAAAAATGGTTTGTTCGCAAGTGATAATTTTTGCACTACCTTAAAACATGTAAAACTGGACAAGAAAGCCTGTATTTATATCTTCGGCTGACCAAGGCAGGACTAGTGGACTATGCAACTGCAAATTTAGAAGTAATAGTATGTTCCACTTTCGCTGAGTATTTTTGTTCTTAAGAAAACATAAATACTTCGAATTGAATAAAACTTGGAAACAATAGTTGAGTGACATTTAAATCAAATCTTCGCATTCCCTCAAAATCAAGTGAAAACATTAATATGTTGTCTTGCTCGAAGGGGCATAAAAACAACTGAATTAAAGTTACCTACTTGTAGCTGTGCATATATAATGTGTGTGTGCAATTTTTTGTATAGGCTTTGCAATCTCTCCCCCCCCCACCCCGCCAGAAAGAGTGTGATGATATAAACCTGAACACGTTTTCTTTTATTGTTCATAGAAAATAAATAACTGAGAATAGAGTATACTCTCTTCAAACCAGACTCTCATTAAACCGGATTTCGCATAATCCGGTCACAATTTAGATGCTCAAACTGTATAAATCAAAGGCGATTCAGCACAATAAGGTATTTTTATAATGTATTTTTGCAATTTCCTCTCATGCAGTTTTATATTTCATTCTCTTGATTGCAAAATATATTTTTTACTGTTAAAAATTTGTTTGTGCACCATCGGCTCAATTTTTGGTTATTCTGATTAATCCATACTTTTTAAAATTCTGTCAACCTGAATTCGCAATTCGTTTGGATTAATAAGGTTTTGCTGTATTTACAACATGAAATGATAATTCAATGTTCATGTCTGAGAAAATGAATGCAAAAGTCCTGTTGATAAAGTCTGACACATGAGTCGGGCGCAAATTATTTCGCTTTTTTAATGTTCATTGAGGTTGAAGTTAAGACTGTGCATGTGCAGCTACGGTTGTTACACGACAATTGCTGCATGCAAAAGCCCCACGATAGGAGGGCACCATGACCTCCCAAAATGTTTTCTTATTTGGCAAATTTTGACCGATGATTCGGAGAGTTTCAAGACAGTACTGTAAAATTGCAGTTTTTAAAAATATTTTTTAACCCAATGTATTTTCTCACTAAATGTTGGTATGTATGTATGTATGTTTGTGTCTATGTATGCATGTTCTTTTCTTTTTCTTTTTCACATTCAGTAAAATTATTCAACGAAATAAAGAATTTTATTCAACGAATTGAGAGTCCCCTCCCCAATGACTCCTTGCAGCTTTAACTGCATGTTATTGTGCATTCATGAGGAGAAGACACTTCGGAACGCTTTTCCGAAAGCAGAGCTAATTTTAGCGCGGGGGTGATCGCTACCGCTTTCATTTGAGACAACCCTAACTTTGGCGAGCATTTAAATTTGCGAAAATGTCTTTGTGTTCTTTCCTTTCGTTTCTAGCTTCGCGTAATTGTCGTCTACGAGGAACCTATACTTTTAAAACTGAAAATTTCAGAACTATAAATATTGTATTTACAAAAAAAAAGTAAGGTATTCTGTTTTCCGAATGAAACATTTCGAAATTGCAAGTGCGCTGATGAAAAAAAAGAAGGGGGGGGGGCAGGAAAATTTGTGACATTGAAATGCTTAAGGGTTGCGTTCTTTTTGAAGATTTACATCTCTCTCAATCTCCCTCTCTCTTTTTTTGAGGGTGGAGGTGACTCAGTAGCTTTTGGAGGTTGGGTCTTTGATGCATCTGTATGGATTGTACAAAATTTCAGATCATATAGAGTGGATATACAGTCAGTAGATCTACAGTATCTGTTATTTTTAAAAAATGCTGAAAACATTATTCGAACAAACGTTGCCCCCCCCCCTATCCCCCCCAAAAAACCTTGTTGAACAAAAGGCGGGGACTGGCCAATTGTTACAGAAAGGATTTACATGTGAGAAATAAAAGTAAATGAGAAAACAATGAAAAATCAATCTGAAATATATTAATGCAATTGACTATTAAAATCAAGGTTATTTCTCTAAGTATTGCATGAATGTGAATGTTTAGAAATATGAAAAATTTTCAGTGCGTTATTAAAAGTGACTTCGGTTGGAATACTGTTTTAAAATTATAGGTTCATCGGTTTCTTAAGAGATGACGACTACCCCCAGGACGAGTATTTTCCAGTGCGGGAGGGGGGGGGGGGCTAACTAACTTCATTTCTGGAGGGGGCAGAAACGAAGTTAGTTATAACGCTTCAGTACACAGTAGCTTAACGTCCACATGGATTGTCCATAAAGGATGTTACACTTCAAGTTACCCTCTCCCCTCGTCACATCTCACGCAATGTTTGATGAACATATTGCTATAACGAACGCTTTTATTTGGATCAAAATATGTGAAGTCACATTTCTTGTAATCCCCTCCTTCCCCCTTGAGACTAACTGTCAGAAGTTCATGAACCCCGAACCCTCCCTTCTTACCCCTTTCAAGCGTGACATCATTTGTGAACGGCTCCTTAGGTAAATTCGCACTAAGAATTGTTTCAAGGGAAAAGGCCGGCTCCCCCCTTCCCCCTGTATAGCGCTTGTCACAATTTTTTTATGATCATGTATGTTTTTAACAAAGAATCACATCGCACCCCGGCAAGGAAAGTGACATAATTCAAAATCTGGGAAAACCGTATCGGCTATTGATTTAAAATCTAAATTTAACGCTCTTTCTCGACACAAAAACCGCAAAGTTAGCTCACCTAAATGGTCCGGGGGGGGGGGGATGGGCGCAGAAACGATTTCATCAATAATGACACATCATTAAAATTTCATAATTTGGAAGAATATTTTTCGAGCTTAAAGTATATGCATTATGTATCTATACTTCAAAAACTAATTAATAAACATCACATAATAAGTTGATTGCGCATATTGTAATATTTCTGACTAAATCGCTTAAAATTACTGTTGCGTCAAACCTTAATTTTCTCCACTGCTATTTTTTTTTTTTTTTTTGGTTGAGTCAGTTTCCTTGCCTATGTGCGATATGTTGAACAACTGAATCGGTTGACTATAGCAATGTTTCTTGCTAAAAATTACGCATCTTACATTCAGAGCCAAGGACGGATCCAGAAACTATTCAAGGAGGGGACGATTGATTTCACATCCTTCCCCTTTTATAAATTCGCAAACCTTCGCCCCCCCTTCCAAACACCATGATGGATTGTCTCATTTCAGTTATTTTGGGAGGGGGTGGTTTACTTCCTTTTCTACAAAATTGCGGAGGAGTGTACCAAACCCCATCCCTCACTTTAACGCCATCAAAGGTGTCCCATAAAAGTTTCTCTTTTTTTTTTGGGGGGGGGGGGGAAGGGCCTTCAATTTTCGAAACTTTCGTGAGAAGAGCCCTTGAACCCTATAACCTTATTTAATATCATCTAAACTTGTCTGAAATTGAGTTTTTGAACCTTTGAAATACTTCCTGTACAAAGTTCGGATTCGTATCACTAAAGTGCTAAGATATGTGCTACAATTTCATTTTCCAGACAACAAGAGCTTCGTCAAACTATTAGCCCGGTCAATTTAGACATAAAAATAGTGATCAAATAACAAAAATTCCGGGAAAGCTAAATTTTGGTAGGGACCTTGGGCTTACTATTACAAATAAGGTGCCAAAAGTCCCCATCGATCCCATGTGCGCTAAAAAAGTTATTCGGGGTCAAAGGTCAAAATTTTAGGTTTTTTGGATTTTTCTCAAAAATGGTAAGTTTTATCGAAAAGTACCGCAGACCAAAGTTGTAGATCTCAAAATTCTCTATAAAAATGGTCCTTATGATTTTTTTCTCCAAGCTTCCCAGATATTGCGTACTCTCAAAAGACAGCCAGTCATTTACAGAATCCCCTCTACTTGCATGGCCTTGAATAACATCTGGCTATTCTAATCCGTGTGGCATCGTTCACGTACCCAAAGGAGCCGGACCTACTAAGGGCATGGGCGCACCCCTCAATATCGCGGAGCCCCCCCCCCCCTAAGAAGCAAGAGTCCCCCTCCAAAAACTGAGAAAAATACCCCTCTAAACAGCCCCCCTTTAAATGTGTTTTGAGCTCTCAAACTGCAACCACATTTCATACAATAAAACATAGTTTGGCTGGCGAGTCGCATTATTATCTTGACTTCTAACAATGTTTGGCCTTAGTGATACATTGTGAGTAAGATTTCTGGATTCTAATCTGACTCTAAGAAATCCATCTCTCTTGGTTAGACAACACTTGACGCTTCTTTGTCTAATTTTACGCATCGTCTCACTGCTTTAGTATAACGTGATGTATTGGAAATCATATAATTCAGTAGTTACTCACTCCCTCAAGCACCATATCTTTTAAAGTTTTATCTGATATTCCTTTTTTAAGAAGATGATCCGAGTTTTCCCATTTCTGCTTATCAAAGAATTCAAGTTGAAATCTGAAATTGTAAATTTTCGCTATACAATCGAATTTTTTAAATTTGCCATCGTACTATGTTTAGAACATCAGCTCTTGTTCTGCAAACTGGTTACTTTGAGAATCTAAAAACTATAACACTAGGCATTGCGGATGACCATCATCAGAGAACTTGTTTCAAGACGGATTACGACGATCAGTTCGAAGATGGACAATGAACATGTATAATTCCAGATTTCAGTTTTGAAGCAGAGAGACTGCTATGAGCTCATCGATAAGCAGAAGGTAAAACTCGGCAGCTCCCTCTTTCAAAAAGTGGACTTCCGATAAAACTTTGAAAGAAATTGCTTGGTGGCGTACCTACTGAGTAGTATGGTTTTCAAAACTTCACGTCATACTAAAACAGCGAGACGATAGGTAAAATAAGAAAAATAAGTGTCAGGTACTCGAAACCTCACGTGTCATACTAATGCAGTGAGACGATAGGTAATATAAGAAAAATAAATGTCAGGTACAGTTTGCTGCCTAACCAAAAGGAATGGATTTATTCGAGTCAGATTAGAATATAGAAATATTAAGTCACAATACCATCAAGCCACAATTTCAATCAAGACTGAAAATTATGAGAAGTAAAATAGTTCAACTCGCATGCCAAACTTATGTTTTATTGTAATCAATGTGGTTACAGTTTGAGGGCTCAAAACCCATTAAAATTTCTTTAGCAACGTCTTTTGTTTCAAAGGGTGACTGATGTGGGCTGTTGCAAGCCACATCATTTTAAAATTTTTATACTTAACTTTTGTTCTCTATCATAGGTAAAATTGACATTTTGAGCCAAAGTTATCTGCTAAGTGGAGAATTAAACATTTTTTTACTAGATAAGAAATGCTTTTATTACTTATTTTTTTTCGTATCTATGTAAGAATTAATTAATATGAAAACAAACTTTTACAAATCATAACTTCTAATTTTTTTTCTCTAAGTACGGAGCAACATGATGTTATTCAATTCTGACTGTATTGGTCAAATTCAAGACTCAACGCATTTGTGGAACTTTAAAATACAGTTTATTATTAAAATGATCTTATGCAATGTGTAATCTACACAAAAAGCTTGCTCTTAAAAGCGATAACATGAAATTTCTCAAATTTTGATATTTGATGAAATTATTATAACTTTTTCCAGTTTTTATGCATTTATGGTCAATTTCGAGGCGCGAGCGACACCTCAAGATATTTTTTGCGGTCGAAATCCTTTTGTTGAACCAAATATCTCTACAAAAGGCAACTTTTCCGGGCTATTACTTAGCGTTTATCAGATTTTGATTTTTTTCAATCCACCCTAATGAGCATGGTCAGTACTTCAAAAGTAAGTCCACCTCGAACAAGAGCGGGATTAAGTGAATCTGAATCCAGCTTTTGTTGTAAAAAACACTGCTTATTTTGTGGCGAGGAAACAGATGAAGAGGCTGAGAAGAACAAAACGCAGAATTATCGCAGAAAAATTTAAAGTTTCCACACTTACATTCAAAGAATCACTTTTAAAATTAGCTAAAGATCGTTCTGAGGTGTGTCAAAATCTGCTCTTGCACGTTTTAATTTTGAGTATGATTTAGTCGCTGCTTTATCAATTTTTCTTTCATTATTCTGCGTTTTCTTCTTCTCAGCCTCCTCATCCGCTTTATAGCCACAAAATAAGCAGTATTTTTAAAAACAAAAGCTGGATTCAAATTCACTTAATCGCGCTACAGTACGAGGAGGACTTACTTTTGAAGTACTGGCCTCTTTATCCTCACGTTGTTGTAGAGATTGAATTTTTCCGGGTGTATGATTTTCTGCAATCCACGCGAATTGTAACTGACTTTTGACTTCTTAAATGATCAGCATTCTTATAACTTCTCCCGAGACTTGCATCGATTAAAGTTGGCATTCCATAACTGCCCAGCACAACAGTTTCACCTTCAGTCAAAAGTTTATTGCAAAAAAAGCGAAACTGTTACATTTTTCTTAAATATTAATCAGCACAAACAACAGTAGACGCTTGTGATAAATACGTTTATTCACTCGAACTGCACGTTTAACTCTAAAAGAAGCAGGTACGTCAGGGGTGCCCTCAACCCCCTAGGAGGGGTCATGGTCCAGACTGCGCCATCAAAATTTTTAGGGGAATTGTTTTGAGGAATATTTTTTTATTTGGGGGGAGGCATGCTTTTGGGGGGGGGGGGGGATTTCCGCGAAAATGAGGGGGTTGCGCCTTTGCTCTTAGTGAGTTGGGCACCTCTGGGTACGTGAACGATGCCACACGGACTAGAATAGCCAGATGTTATTCAAGGCCACCCGAGTAGAGGGGATTCTGTAAATGGTTGGCTGTCTTTTGAGAGTACGCAATATCTGGGAAGGTTTGGTCTTGGAGCAAAAATTAATAAGGACCATTTTTATGGAGAATTTTGAGATTTACAACTTTGGTCTGCGGTACTTTTCGATAAAACTTACCGTTTTTGAGAAAAATCCAAAAAACCTAAAATTTTGACCTTTGATCCCGAATAACTTTTTTAGCGCACATGGGATCAATGGGGACTTTTGGCACCTTATTTGTAATAGTAAGCACAAGGTTCCTACAAAAATTTAGCTTTCCCGGAATTTTTGTTATTCCAATTGTCTAAATTGACCGGACTATATTGAAGATAGGCTAAAACAATTTTCAACTTCAGTATCAAAAATATGCCGTGGAAGAGTTCTGCATCTCGACTCAAGAAGGGGGCGATCGCTCCCATCGCCCTTCTCTTGTATCCGTCCTTGTTCAGAGATGTATTAGAATACGGGCAACAAACGTTTGCCTATTTTATAATCCCCACACGTAACGCTGTTCTGTAAAAGTACTGGAAGAACTGAATTACTTTTAAAGTAATTGAAAAATCTTGAAAAAAAAAAAGCATGTATATTTTTTCGTATTTACAAAAATAAATAGGTTAAAACAGTAACATAAAACGTTGTTTCAGGCACTTAATCAATTATTCTGTCGATAACCATATTGGCATGTGAAAAGCTTTTAGATTTTTGTTTTGTTCCATTTTTCTTTTCTGAGGAATAAAAGCCATATTGAAAAAAAAATAGTACTAAAGTATTGAAATGTGTCACTGAGCGCAATTTACCTACTGAGACTTCCAAAATTGTTCGTACGCTTTAAATGTGTGTGGTTAAAAATAAAGTGCCTAGGAATTGAAATAGTAGTTCAATACTTTTTCATACTGTTTCTACATGATTACATCAGCCCAACATTTTTTTACAAAATGTTGACTGTTTAAAATGGGCCAGAAATGAGGTGACAAAGAAATATTTTCAGAAAAATTCAAAATTAAAGTTATCGTCTGACGTTTTCTTTTTTTTTTTTTTTTTTTTTATTTTTTTTTCAATGCGGTGATAGTTAAAAAAAATCTTTTGGCATTAATTTTTGCTTGTTCACTTCACAAATCTACGTATTATTTTAAAAATGGCTCGTATTCGCAAAGTAACAACAAACACAATTCGAAAACGTATTCATTCTTCATTATATTCGAAGTAAAACAGTTCGAAATATTGCAAAAGTAGTTCATTTATCCCATACCACTGTGTAATGTTTAATAAACGTTTTAAAGAAGAAAATTGGATCGAAAATAAGGTGAGAAATGGTTGACCAGCAAAGTTAACAATATACGATTAGAGATTTATAATTAGAAAATCTATGAAAAACCCACGTTTGAGAGCTGTGAAAGTTTCAGCAGAATAGAAGGAAAAATTTTCCTTCCAATTTCACCTGCAACTGTTCACCGTGTTTTCATAAAATGTTTACTTAGAGTGAAAATAGAAAGTTTAGGATTTCCTTCGCAAAATCAATGATAAATTAACACGAAACGTATAGAAATGCACTGAAAATCTTAAAATACTTTTAAGTCGAACAGTTGTCTTTGCAGCACACCTTTTTTTTCGGGAGAGAAGGTGGGAGGTGATTTCTAAAATTATAGAACACTCGTCTTCTTCCAGCGCGATAACGATGGTCAACTGGCAACCTTTCTCAGTGTTGGTCCTGAAGCCTCATCACCAAAAGACGCATATAGAATCTTCGGATACCACATGTTGGGGGCGTGGCCAAGTCTCAACTGCTGAAAAACGAACAATTGTATATTCGAGGTACAAATAAATAAGTAACGAGCATTTGATTTTAGCAGGCTTCGAATTCATTTACAGGGTGGGATTATTCATTTCTGAGCAATTTTTACGATAAGTAAGCGATTTCAATAATTTTGTAAACTGGAATTACGCATTTATTTTTCAAATTAACTATCTCTGTAAGTACATGGGAGCAGTTTATTTGTAAATTTTCATTCAGTTTCTGACGAATTTTTTAATTTGTTTTGAGAATGTAGATTAGTTTAGATAGAGTAAAAATAATTAAATGAACCAGTTATAGTCCAATGTGACCTCAGTTACAGCTTATCATACACTCTAGTAAAGATTTCAATATAATTGTTGCAAAAGATTCATGTGATATGAAGTTATGGTGATAGGAATCGGTGTAATATGATAGTAGTTGAAAATAACAAGTCTTAATTTGTTGCGAATTATACTATGCAAAACTAAAATGTGATTACTGCTAATTTTTCATTTATTGAAATTGAGTATTATAGTCAAGTTCATAATGTAAAGGAACATAAATAGAATTGTCTAAAATATAGTTTTTCATTTATTACAGTTTGTTATGAGCTTTTAGAATTGTTTATTAGACCGGCAAAAAAAGTTCTGGTAAAAACAAACTAGGTGATTGAAATCGGCTTGTTACGACTCCAAAAGCAGAAAGCGTTCTGATTTAACTTGTGTTGTGGCACAGTTGAGCAACTGCTGATACTGATATTATCAGGGGATGATAAATACGGGTCATGAGCCCTCCCCCCCCTGAACCGTCGACACTATTATATCCGTCCTCATCGTGTTCAAACAGTTTATGAACAAGATGCAAACGATTTCAGTCATTTTTTCAGTTTATTAACTATCTTTAAAAGTAAATATTTAAAATATTACTGTTTTTTATTGCTTCTTTACTAATAATAAAGCAGAAAGTCTCTCTGTCCGGAGGATGTCTGGATGTCTGTAGGATGTCTGTGACGCGCATAGCGCCTAAACCGTTCGGGCCGATTTTCATGAAATTTGGCACAAAGTTAGTATGTAGCATGAGGGTGTGCACCTCGAAGTGATTTTTCGAAAATTCGATGTGGTTCTTTTTTTATTCCAATTTTAAGAAAAAAAAAAACTATCATAAATTACGAAATTATCATAACGTGGAACCGTAACATGGGCACAAGCCAATTGGCGAGATACGAAATTATCATAACGTGGAACTGTAACGTCGGTACAAGCCAATTGGCGAGAAAATTCACCATACATTATTTGTAAATATACAAGCGAACCAAAAGACCTTTAATTTTTCTATTACGGGCGAAGCCGTGCGGGTGCCACTAGTATGAAATAAATTAGTAATGTTTATGCTCGATGAAGTGCCTTTTCCTCGCCGTTTTGGTGCTTTAATTGAAAGCTAAGCAGTTGTAGAAATTTATTGTACCCAAAAATGAAGAGAGGGGGTCATTCTTTAGCACGACGCCCCAGACGCCCCCTGTTCACCCTTGGATACTTCTACGATCTTTTAAGTATGGGTAATGCTTCTACTTTTACTTGAGAGTACGATCTTGTTTAAATTAAAATATTGAAACTCAAATATTAAAAAAAAGAATGTTTTCTATTACTCTCAGATGTTGTTGTTATACGTTAGAGTATTTAGTATAACTGTGGAAAAAGACTTTTGGGAGAAGAAATTAAACTACCAAAAATCACCATGCTTTAATTTCACCTATGCTTTATCAATTGTATCGATTTATGTTTGATTACCTGAACACTATAGTGGAGTACCTAGCTAGGGTGTTCCCTGGGGCTGTAATTTGAGGTGTCACCCCCCCGACAAAAATCTGTTGTATGCAAAGCTCATCTACTATTCAGATTCCCTCCCCCCCCTTATCTGGTCTAAGATCAATGAGTCTCAATGGTCTAAGTATTTGGTGTAATGAAAGTTTAAGCTAGCAAAAGATCCAACATGGGAGGAAGGGGGGGGGGGGACAAGTAAAGGGAACATCAACTTGTTGCGCCTATGAAGGCTCCTACGAGGGGGGGGGGAACACTGGCTACGCATATGGTTACGCGCCTTTCTTTTTGGTTGCAATCTGCTGCACGGCTGCATGTTCGTATATATTGTTGCTTGGTAATTTGCGTAACTCCAAAACGGTATGTCGTGTAATGTTGATAACTTTTGTATTTAGTACTTGTATGATATATAGCTATGCATCTACTTTTACTTTCTTATACAAAGTAAAGGGAAAATTGCAATGACTAAAAATTTCCGACTCAAAATTTTCAGAAATTTTCTTTTTAATCAGCCTTTTTTTCACGCCCGTAAAAAGGAACGTATGGGCAACGGATTCTTTATCCATTTCGGTCCTCTATATGAACTTCACTTGTTTCATTGAGGCGAATCTATGTTAATTTCAAGTCGTATTAAGCAGAATGCAAACTGAAGTAACGTCTTTAATTAGCGACACATCTTTAAATTGTCGGCAAATTTCTCACCAAAACTGACATGCCGAATTCAGAGTTTATTTTCGATGTAGCCGATATTTGGCACAATTCCCGTAGAACCAATGTTTAGTATTGCCGATATTTCTATTACAAAGACTGCCTTTTTTTGTTTAAGGTTACATTTAACTGGAGGGTGTATGAATTTTAAGAATTATTTTGATAACACTACGGCACTTCTTTTGTTGCATTTTTGTTCTTTTTACGAGTTCTATTTAGTTTTTGATATGCTATTTCAGATTCTAGACGCTAATGAAAGTATCAAATTTTTTTTTTTAATTTCGAACTTGACTCTTCATTTATCTATTTTTACCATGCTTAACCCTCTTACAAAAGTGTCTTAAGAATTCATAGAAAAGAAAATATTTCATACAAAAAAAAAAGATACTAATTCAGAAGAACAACTTCTAATGCGCTTTTATGAGAGGGAACGCATTCATATTTTATTCATTAAATCTATGCAACATTTAGCAGGTGTACAAAGAAGTAAGGTCAAATCCATATCAGATTTTCTTTTCCGAATAGACGATCGAACTAAAAGTTCTATTCAGAACTAAACGAGCCAAATCAATATTCTCTAAATTAGCTAAGACAGCAGATTCTGCCAAACATACATTTTTAAGATTTTAAGGTAGGCGAACACCCTAATTTTTGAAAAAACATCGATTTTGAGATTTTGAGAAATGGAAAAGAGCCCCAGTGATTTCCTTTCTAAATCCACAATTGTTTTTTGATTCGATGAATTATTGAGAAAACTAGAAGGAATTTACGAAACTCAAATGAACAGCTTAAAACTGAAATTTATCTTTTCTTTCTTGACTTTTTTCATAACCACGTTTTCAAAGTTTTTATTTACGTCAACAGCTCTAGCGAAAAAAGTATTAACTCTAAAGATTTGAAACTTTGTAAAAATGGTCATTGAACATATTACTGTGATATAAACCTCGAAAAATTAATGTTCATGCTATATGTGGTTTTGAAATAGTGATCAATTAAACTTAGGGGCAAAAAGCACGATTTTCCGCGGAAATTTTCAAACTTTTACTCATAAACCTGTTTTTAGTTAATTATTTCAAAACTGGAGGTCCATATCACACTCTGGTATCTAACGAAGTGATAGACACAAAAAGGTTTTTAAAATTATGAAAGAGTAAAGGCACTGGAAGTGTTGAGGAAATGGCAGTTTTTTGCTTAAAATATGCCTCTTTTATTAAATTACCTATAGAATTTTTTCAACAAATAGGTTATCAAAGTGTGTTATTTATGTCTTGTTTAACAGTCGTATACAATTTTAGAAAGGTGCAAAATGAATATTGAAGAAAAAAATATTTAGGGTGTTCGCCTACCTTAAGCCAAGTTCCTGCAGTAAAATATGGCTCGTTCATATGATGATATAGATACGTAAAAAATAAATAAACGAACAAATAAAGCAGTAGCACCTTTTTAGCAATGCAGCTAATTCGCAACTCCAGAGCTCGAATACGCTACCTTGCGGTGACTAACAATACTAAAGAAAAAGGTAAAACATGCCGTTCCACGTGTTTTCTTTGGGGAAAAATTACAGGCTTCAAACAGTTTGTGGTGTAGTATAATTTCAGAAGAATAGAAAAGGAAGTTTCCCACAAACACGATGAAAAATTAGTCTTTCATTAATATTCAAAGCAAGTTATAAGTTACGGCATCTGTTTTTTTACCTTTTTCATCCGCCTTTAGACAGCAGAAGCAGCGCCCCCGTATAGTTTATTTGAATTGCGAATATATTTTTTCCATTAAAAAACAAATCCTTAATCGCTTTCAAAAGGGAAAAAAAAAATAATTAAATCGGTTTAAGAGAGAAAAGTCATAAACTGTCAAGGCTCGTTAAGCTTCAGCGCTATCTAGTAGGGCCATGGTTAAACATAAAGGATTCCGAATTTCGCTTTACTTGTTGTTGCCAAAAATAGAATACATAAATTAAAATTTAAGAGTGAAAATAAAAACATGAAAATTATTTCACAGTAAAAACCAGGGCTGTCATAGTCAGAATCGATCTCATTTTGAGGTAAAGGAGTCGGAGTTGGGAGTAGAAGGTTTTAAATTCAAAGAGTAAAAGAGTCGGTCATTTTTCCTCAAAGTCTGCAACTCCGCGGAAAATATTTTACTGCCTGATCGGTTAAAGGCATCGGACCTTGACCGGAGGGTTCCGAGTCTCGAGTCCGATCCGAACCGGATTGAAGATTCACCGTCTTCATTAATGGTGACTGGGGAACGTACTTCATGGTAGCAAATTCAGGTTTTCCAAGAGCATGATTAGAGCCCCTAGTTGATAAAATCAACTTCGCTGCAAAACAATTTTCTTCTAAAACAGTTTCTAACTCGTGAATTAATTACTATTCCATTGATGTAAGATTCGAGTCCATTAGACAAAGAACTGTATTGAGATGTTAGTTTGTTACGCGCGGCGTATCTAATTACGCTGCGCATAACAGTATTTAAAGTACTTATGTAACGGGGATCATCTACGGCGTCAGCATTAGCAATAAAATAATATAATTTATCAACTGAAAAATAAAAATCTTTGATTTACATCAAACTGGGAGTTTTAGTATAACTGATCTTTTTCTAAAAAACATTTAATTACTTTGAAAAACGAAATGGAATCTTACGTAGGAATAGGAGAGAGGGGTTTGAAAAATCTTACATACCCTTAAATCGGGGTTGGGGGGGGGATCAAAAAGTGTGAAAATTATCCTTACGTAAATAATAAATGGCCCCTTATCAGGAAACAAATCACTTGCCCACCAATCTCATGTAATTCGTCTTATTTCATTAAGTGCGAAACGTGGTAGAGATGTTGTCTGTTCTTCCAGTGAAAAAAAAAAAAAAAATTATGTTCCACAAAAATATGGTCTTGATAATCTGTGTAGAAAAGTGTTTGAATAAATTAGTTCAGTCTTGTCAAAATAATGCCTTTCCCAGCCGAAAACATATCAAATTATTATGAAGTGGCGGGAGTTTCATTGATGATGACGTCAGGAGCGTTACTCGATCATTCTCTATTATATATATGAGGATACCATTTGAGCTTACCAGAATAAACTAAAATTCCCTATTTGGAGTATAATATTTAAGTTTTAAATAAACGCCAAGTTGAGTAGAAGAAAGCGAAGGAAAGCACAGCCGTTCCATCATTTTCTTGAATCCATTTTGGGTTAGTGATGGGCATAATCGAGTTCTTATAATCGAATCACTCGATTATTCAAGATCATTCGATAACTCGATTATCGTATCTCGAGTTCTCGATGATCATACCTCGATTTCTGGATTATCACTTTCCGAGTTCTCGATGGATGAACTAGTAATTTCGTTCCATTTATACTAATAGTTTATTGAATTATTGCCAGCCGAAGTTCTGGAATTTTATCATTGACAGATGATTTCACTGACAGGATCATAAAAACGCTAAGGCTCAAGCAAACAAGCTTGGAATTTTTAATACAGTAAGTATTTCGCATGCAATGGAGGGAAAATTTGAAACCTTCCGAAATTTTTGTCACGTAACGTACTTTTACTGCTACTTTCCATAATGGGGTCGTTTCCAAAGTTTTAAAATCTTATTTTCTGAAAGAGCATGATTAAAAACATAAGATCTGACCTTTTTTAAAATTTTTTGACTCAGTTTAAATTTAAAAAAAATACTTAAGTCGTTGCGGTTTCATTGTTTACCCTTCTGCCGATGACATCACAAACGAAGAAATGCCATTCAGTGTTGCCCTTCACAGAGCAAAACATTTAATTCGTATCTTCACTCACGTGTACTGGCAATGATATGGTTGATAGCAAGCGTAGAGCGCAATTTTTATTCGTATCTCGATTATCATAACGTGGAAACGCGGAAGAAAGATGCGCCAAAGAGCATCACTTGTGACGTCATAAAGACCATGCCTTGTTTGAAAAATCGGACATTTTAAAAAATTAATTAAAAAATAACTGTTGTGAAAATAAAAGTATTTTCTGGGCACATGTTATCATTATTTTTTTTCACTTATTCCATCAATTTCAGTGACAAAAAGTACTACTTTTGACTGAAGGAAACAACCCCATTGTCAATAAGTTATCCGTCAGATGGTGCTCTCTCGCTATCAAGTAGGAAAATCTTCGTTAGTGAATCGGAACTTGGCATTGTTAAAAGTACAACAATTAATTTGCAATTGTTGCAAATAAAACAAGTACAAGATGTACAGAAAATGACGATACCGTAAAATTTGACGAATGCACCGATTTGTAAACAATTGAGACAGACTGTTTTGAAGTAGTTATTTTGGCTTTTCGAAGGTGCGGGAAAAATTCAATCATTAGGATTGTTGGAAATTTTCCTCATTGTCGCCAATTTTCTTCCAAGCATTAAGCGTGGTGTATTTCGCCTATGTTTTATTGAAAGAACAAAATGAAAATTTGCTCAAAAATTTGGCTGTCCTGTCAAAATTGCCTCCTTATCTGCCTCATTTTCAACTGATATTGATTGTATTAGGAATCACCATCAGCAAAAGAAATAAAATTCCACCAGAAAGATAAATTACAAAAATACAAGTCTCGCTTCCGCAGTAAAAAGTTTTGTGATCTCATGTAAAGTCAAGTCAGTTGTTTTAGTTAGTATCGTGGGAAGCACATATTTAACAACTTTGCATGAACTGTTTTCTATTAGGCTACTTTACAATGTTTATGGTGACCATAATATTATTAGACATCTTTTTTTTCTGTAATATATTAGACATGGCAATTGCATGGCAACATATTAACATAGCAATAAAGGGCACTTATCTGTTCCACTGGTACAGGCGATTAACTCGCGAAATTTGATACAGCAGACAACACGCTGAATATCCTTTCGTAGCCTTTTAAAAGAAATTTTTAAATTAATGTTTTTATGCATACCCTGAATAGTCGCGAATAAAGTCTGCTTGACGAGATTTATTAGCTTGAAATGAAAAGAGAGAGATTCAGAATAATCTATTATTTAGTTCACTTCTTATGTAATATATGGGGCTAGTAGAAGTAATTCACGCAATACGTAAGCAAGGACAAATAAAGCGCTCAAAAAGTAGCACATCTCTGTTTTTACCTGTTATGTTTTCATGCGATTGCCAAGTCAATATGATCAATATGAACTTTGTGAGACACATTAATAGGAAAAAATTATGG
This sequence comes from Uloborus diversus, assembly GCF_026930045.1. Taxonomy (NCBI): domain Eukaryota; kingdom Metazoa; phylum Arthropoda; class Arachnida; order Araneae; family Uloboridae; genus Uloborus; species Uloborus diversus. Next base: position 150,092,807 of record NC_072731.1, on the reverse strand, counting down.
CAAAGTTGTGAAATAGGTGCTTTTCAAAATTCTAATTAAAAGAACTGACTTGAATTTCCGTGAGATCTCAACAATTTTTCAAATCTAAAAACCTGCAAATTGCACTTAATATTTCTTTAATACAAATGTTTAAATAACGAAAAAACTATATTTTTTCGCTTATGTATGCCTTTTCTAAAAAATAGTAGTAGGAAATATAGTTGAGGTGTTTTTTTGTGTGATGTGAGACAGGTTAAAACATTGTTGTGTTCTGAATAGAGATTAGATGAAAATGAAATGCCAGTATTGCAATCAGGGGCGGATACAAGAGGGGGAGGGGGGTCAAGGGGTCATGTTCCCCCCTCCCAAACACCGAATGAACGTATTTGAATGTTTGCTTGAAAAAATTAAAAAACTTGATCGGAACCATAGGAAAAAGATTTTTTTTTTTTTTAAATTCAATATTGGGCATTACATGAAGGGGTGGATAAGGAGGGGGGAGGGTCATGTGGATCGCGACCTCCCCCCCCAGAATATGTAAAATTTCTTTGTAATCGTTGCAAGGTTCATTGCATTTGAGTAGTGAAAATGTCTGCTTGAAGAAAAAAAAAAAAAAAAACCTGAACGGAACTATAAACAAAAGAAAATAATTTCTGAATTCCTTTTTTTTTGGCGCAACATGTCATTTGCTATTGATGCATATCTTTGCTTGAGACAGTTTTTCTACGGCGCTGTTTTCAGGCGCCAGTAAAACTGAAGTAACAAAGAAGTGTCTGCCTCCCGATTACTTTTTATGCAACAAATTTAATGGACGATAGGAATATTTCCAGAGCTGTAAGGCATCGCTTCAATTGATAAAACATTTGATTGTTTAATTATTTTTTTGTGTAAATTCTATGTAAATTATTATTCCTTTCTTTTGTGATTTTTAGACAGTTTCGTTTTTGTTCGTGCTGAGTTTATTTGTAAATGTACCGTGAATAGGAAATTAGTTTATATCAGTTTTTTAGATTTTGTGTCGTGTAAGAAATGTAAAATTTTAGTTTCGTGTTTGCGCGAAGTTTTCCGTAAATTAGCCCCTTATAACGAAAACAGTGCTGAAAAAAACCGCGTGTTGTTTGAAAAGGAGTACTTATAACAAAAACAATGACGTTTTCGGGTGACAAAACGTTGTCTTTTTTTTCGCAACGTTGAAAAAAACTGATGAACCCGAGTTCCTGTATCAGATTCTCGATTTTTCTACGACCAAAAAGAATCATACGCGAATATTAATCAATGTCTAAATTTTGTTCATAAAATATTTAATTTTTAATTAGATTTTCGCCGCATTTTTTAGTGAAGTTTTAATAGAGTATATTTCTGCATACAAGATAGATGTGTCATAATCAGATATATGAGTGAAATGAACCTTCTTTAAGGAGATATCAGTTCATAAAATATAAAAGAGAGCAGAGACCGTCGTAAGAAGCTATTATCCTAATGTTTATTTTACTTTAATTAATGTGCAATAACTGTGTAGGTACGTTAGCTAGTTAAAGTTTCATTACAACTTTTATGCCAAAGAATCCTTCATTTCAGGCTTAGATCTATAACTTTCGGGTTCCCCTACAAATATCAACAAGCCTTATACGTGTTTTGAATTCGGTATCTGAAATGCCTATTTTATTGAAAATCGCTATGCAAATTTGAACAGGATTAAAAAAAAAAATTCAGCAAATTCAAAGTTCACAATTAGAACAGAAAATATCATACTATCCCTTCACGGCATTTACGAAGTGAATCCCAGAGGGCAAACCAAGTGGTTTACTTTAATTATTATTATTTTAATTAAATGTAACCTAAGTTTAATAAAATTTCCTTGAGTGAGACTACATAATCTTGGGTTGCCGTTTCCGAAAATTTAGGGCTGAGAACACATTATAAAACCTGAAAAATGATTTTGAAAAAAAAAACTTTAAAAATGGTTATTTCAATAATTTTTGTATGCAATTTTGAACATTTTACGGGGAGGGGGGATTTTCTCATAGTTATTAAAAATTTCAGAGTGTCTTCAAAAATTTTTACTCGATTCTTCTCTCACCCCTGGCCGTGGACCCCCTCACTAATATGAAATCCTGTATCCGCCCCTGATTGCAATGTATGTAGCTCTTCAACAATACTCGCATTGCTACAATGTGTTGATATAAATGTGTTTTTACAATGCTTGCATTACCGAAAGAAGATATTTTGTTTTTTGTCTCTAATTGACTTTTCTTTAAAAATAAAGGGATTTTTTTCCTAAAGGTCTTGGACAAGTAGGACATATTATCTTCTGGATAAAGATGTCAATATTAAAAAAAAAAAAAAAAACTATTGCCATGTATGTGGCTATTAAACAGCTTTAGTTAAGAGCTCGAAATTTGCCTTGCAATCCCTCGTGAGATGCCTTAGTGCGTTTCAGAAAGATGAGGTTGAGTAAAACATGCGTAGTAAGATGTTTGCATGGTTATAAATATTTCATTTCTTTCGAGTATAAATGATTCACTTTTCTGCAGGCCGTCAATCGCTATTCCAAAGTGTGTAGCTTCGAAATTAATAGAATGTATTGCTACTGTCATTTTTATTGATAGTTCATGGTTTCGTGAATTATCAATTAAACAATATATACTAGAAGAGTTTTTAACAGAGAATCCTGTTAAAATAAGAAGTGTTTCTCAAAGTTTACGATTGCCTCATGGAAGCGAATTATTTTTTAACTGATAAACGTAATTCTCTTTAACAGAAATCTTTAGATAGCAAAGAAACTTTTTTTCTTGCTTTCTTAAAAACAAGCCTTTTACTTAAAAAAAATAGTAGCAAATATAATTCAGATAATTTTTTGTATCATGAGAGACAATCTAAAAAAATTTGTGTTCCGAAATAAAATTAGACGAAAATGAAATACCCCAATATTCTAATAGATATAGCACCTCAACAACACTTACAGTGCTACAATGTGTTGCTGTGAATAAGTTTCTTCAATGCTTACAATAGCGAAGGAACATGTTCGTTTCTTTCCTTTTTTTCTGGCCTTTAAACGTCTTAAAAAATAAGTAAATAAATAAAAAACAAATAAAAACCACAAATGAAGGGATTTTTTCTGCGGTGTTGGTTAATGTAAAATGTTGTACTCTGAATAGAGATTTGAAAAAATTAAATGAAGCTACTACTCTATGTGGATCTTCTAAACAGAGCTTTAGTTAAGAGCCTAAAACATGCCTAGCAATCCCTTGTGAGACGTCTAGCTGCGTTAAGAGTGAAACTTGGGATAGGCAAAGTCTGTTCTTCTGTTCGGGACACAAAAAAATCAAAAAGATGAGGTTGAATAAAGCATTTGTATCTCAACCTGTGTAGTAAGATGTTTCTATAGTTATTAATCTGTCATTTCTTTCGAATATAAATGATTCACTTTCCTGCCGGCAGTCATGTGCTATTCCAAATTCTGTAGCTTCAAAATTTTTAGAATGTATTGTTTCTGCTGTTTTTATTGATAGTTCATGATTTCGTAAATTATCAATTAAATAATGAATACTAGCAGAGTTATTAATAGGGAATCCCATTAAAATAAGAACCATTTCTCAAAGTTTACGATTGCCTCATGGAAGTGAATTATTTTCTAACTGGTAAACGTAATGTTTATTAATTAGAAATGTATGATAGCGAAGAAACGTTTTTTTTTTTTTGATTTCTGCGTAATGTTTATTAATTAGAAATGTATAATAGCGAAGAAACTTTTTTTTTTTTTGCTTTCTAACTGCATTTTCCTTAAACAAATAGTAGCAAATCTAATTTAAATATTTTTTTGTATGAAGAGAGACAATGAGAACAAATTTGTGCTCTGAAAAAAAAGTAGTAGAAAATGAAATATCATATTTGCATTATTTGTAACGCCCCAACAATACTTACAGTGATACATTGTGTTGCTGTGAATTAGTTTCTACAATGCTTGCAGTAGTAAGAGAAGATGTTCTTGTTTTAATTTTTTTTGGCCTTTTAACGTTTTAAAAAAATAAATATGTAAAAAAAACCATAAACGAAGGGATTTTTTTTTCTGCAGTGTTGCAGTTTTTGTGAATTTGAAAAGGTTATATTCCCCCCTGAATAGAGATTTGAAAACATTAAATGAAACTATTCCTCTTTGTGGGTCTTTTAAACAGAGCTTTAGTTAAGATCCCGAAACTTGCCTAGCAATCCCCTGTGAGACGTTTTACTGCGTTAAGCGTAGAACTTGGGATAGGCAAAGTCTGTTCTTCTGTTCGGGACATAAAAAAATGAAACAGATGAGGTTGCATAATGCATTTGTGTCTCAACCTGTGTAGTAAGATGTTTCTATAGTTATCAATCTGTCATTTCTTTTGAATATAAATGATTCACTTTCCTGCCGGCAGTCATGTGCTATTCCAAATTCTGTAGCTTCAAAATTTCTAGAATGTATTGCTTCTGCCGTTTTTATTGATAGTTCATGATTTCGTGAATTATCAATTAAATAATGAATACTAGCAGAGTGATTAATAGGGAATCCCATTAAAATAAGAAGCATTTCTCAAAGTTTACGATTGTCTCATGGAAGTGAATTATATTCTAACTGGTAAACGTAATATTTATTAATTAGAAATGTATAATAGCGAAGAAACTTTTTTTTTTTTGCTTTCTAACTGCATTTTCCTTAAACAAATAGTAGCAAATCTAATTTAAGTATTTTTTTGTATGATGAGAGAATGAAAACAAATTTGTGCTCTGCAAAAAGAGAAGTAGAAAATGAAATATCATATTTGCATTATTTGTAACGCCCCAACAATGCTTACAGTGATACATTGTGTTGCTGTGAATTAGTTTCTACAATGCTTACAGTAGTAAAGGAAGATGTTCTTGTTTAAATTTTTTTTTGGCGTTTTAACGTTTTAAAAAAATAATAAATATATAAAAAAAAACCATAAACGAAGGGATTTTTTTCTGCAGTGTTGCAGTTTTTGTTAATTTGAAAAGGTTATATTCCTGAATAGAGATTTGAAAACATTAAAAGAAACTATTCCTCTTTGTGGGTCTTTTAAACAGAGCTTTAGTTAAGATCCCGAAACTTGCCTAGCAATCCCCTGTGAGACGTTTTACTGCGTTAAGCGTGGAACTTGGGATAGGCAAAGTCTGTTCTTCTGTTCGGGACATAAAAAAATGAAACAGATGAGGTTGCATAATGCATTTGTGTCTCAACCTGTGTAGTAAGATGTTTCTATAGTTATCAATCTGTCATTTCTTTCGAATATAAATGATTCACTTTCCTGCCGGCAGTCATGTGTTATTCCAAATTCTGTAGCTTCAAAATTTCTAGAATGTATTGCTTCTGCCGTTTTTATTGATAGTTCATGATTTCGTGAATTATCAATTAAATAATGAATACTAGCAGAGTTATTATTAGGGAATCCCATAAAAATAAGAAGCAATTCTCAAAGTTTATGATTGCCTCATGCAAGTGAATTATTTTCTAACTGGTAAACGTAATGTTTATTAATTAGAAATGTATAATAGCAAAGAAACGTTTTTTTTTTTTTGCTTTCTAACTGCCTTTTCCTTAAACATACACTGTAACAAATTTCGGAAACGTTTCTCGATATATCGGAAACGTTTCCGAAATAGTAGGAATCCTTCATCCAATAGCGAACTCCTCAATATTCAGAAAGCTTTTTGTCATTTCAAGATATCTAGAAGCGGAAGTGATGATGCAACGCTTCGAAACCTATTTCATCCTTCCAACACAGGCGCCAATGAGTCGGAAATAACGAGAACTTCTTTTTTTCTTATCTATGGTTGCTGCAGTCAGCAACTGTTTAGCATTGGATTGCTTGTTATTTCATGTCTAGAGAGTAGTAAATTGTGTCGAAACTAATTTTACGCCTTTCATTTTGGGCTGCTCTTGATTTTTTAGAAGATGTACGCAGCTATTAAGTTAGTTAATAACGATTTGCTTATACAATTTCCGGTGCAACCGTGATTACATTTATATTGTGTGTTCAAGCGTGAATAGTTTCAACACCCGTTTTTATACTTAATGAAACGAAACCCTTTGGATTACTTATCCAGTTGTAATGGAGGTACTTAGATTTTCTTCCGCTCATGTTCACTTGTAAGTATTAATGAATATTTTAAAAAATGTTGTTATATACATTTATATTTTTGTTGATTTGCATTTGATGAGGCTCCAATTGTAACTGTTTTTGGGTTTATCGAATTAATTTAAAGTTATCCTACATACCTGTGAGCGCAGTGTACTATTTGTTGTAACCAACTGAAACTGATTAATTACGCAAAAGAAATAAGATTTATATTTGAAAAGCAGTCACAGAAAAGTTATTTTGAAATACTTGGATATACATACATTGGTTCAAAAAAAAATCAATTGTTTAATTCATTAAAAATATGGTAATGCAAATGCTTTCTAATATTGTAATATGCTTCACAAAAAATGTGCCAGTATTATTTATCTTTTTTTATTATAATTTATTCATTTATTTAAAAATATTTATACCATTAGAAAATGGCCCAGTTATCTATTAGTAAGCTACATAGTTATGCAATTAATTCATGTGCTTATTCATTTTGTTAAATGTGGTTGACAATAAAAAATTCCTTGACATTAGTTTGTTCGGTAAATAACATTTCCTTCGTGGATATACTAGTTTAATATAGGACAGTCAGGAGGAATGAGCCAGAGGCAAAAATGGAACAGCTGCATTTACAAGCCGAAATAAAAAGAAATATTATTTCATGTCATTGTTTTAAAAGTGATCCTTTTTTAAATACTATTTTATTAATTAAATATACAATGTACATATGGGGAGAAGACGAGGGGCGTTCACCACGCAGACTGCCATTGACATTTTCAGGGATTGCTTTTTTTAAGGGGGGGGGGGCGCTTTATAGCATTTGATGGGTTCACCATCACTCTATGGTGTGGGGGGGGGGGGGGATCTCGTATATATGAAATGGAGTAATCATGCAATAGAATTCAATGTTTTAACAAATAAAATATGTAATGCATTTTGCGCACATTGTAAAAATAAAATCAGTAACGTATTTTGATAAAGTATTTATATTTGTGATGAACTGGAAAAGGGCAAGAACAGAAGAATCACCCCGAATGGTTCCAACAGGAGGATTTGGTGTCATATTTAAATTCACCAATTTCTCTGTTGGCACTTTTCGGTACACTTTTTTCGTCAGAGAAATAAACTTGACGCGAAGGGAAGGTAAGTTCTGTCAAATTTTATCCGAAAATAAAAGCTATCAAGTTTGATACAAGATATGTTTTTAAGTTCTGCATTAAAAATACAATATGTTGATAATTTTGTCTTGAAAATATTGAGAGAAAAACTGAAGTTTGATATTGTTTAACAAAAAATCCCACTTCTGAGAAAGTACTCCCCTTCCCTCCCCCGACGATTTTGTGATTATGAATGAAACTACTATATTATTTCATAAATTTTCAAAAATTTATAACTGTGCATATGTTATGCTGTTAATCATGCTATTTGTCATTAGAAATTCAGAAAAAAAATCCATGAATGATTCTAAAATTGCTTGTTTCATTGCTCTTAGATATGAAAGAATTGAAACTGATATGGCATGCAATACTATTAAAAAAGAATTATTTTTTAGAAAAAATCACGGAAAAAGGATTCCGAAATTCTCAGAAACGTTTTTGAAAATTGTTTGGAGAATTCCGAAATACTCGGAAACGTTTTCGAAACTTTCATGAACCACAGCTGCACAGAATACTCAGAAACATTTCTGGAAATTACGGAAAGAGGATTCCGAAATACTCAGAAACGTTTCTGAAAATTACAGAAAGAGGATTCCAGAATACTCAGAAACATTTCTGGAAATTATAGAAAGAGGATTCCGAAATACTCAGACACGTTTCTGGACATTACAGAAAGAGGATTCCGAAATACTCAGACACGTTTCCGGACATTACAGAAAGAGAATTCCGAAATACTCAGAAACGTTTTTGAAAATTTCATGAACCGCAGCTGCACGATATACTCAGAAACGTTTCCGAATTTTTTTTTTACAGTGTAGTAGCAAATCTAATTTAAGTATTTTTTTGTATGATGAGAGACAATGAAAACAAATTTGTGCTCTGAAAAAAGAGTAGTAGAAAATGAAATATCAAATTTGGATTATATGTAACACCCCAACAATGCTTACAGTGATACATTGTGTTGCTGTGAATTAGTTTCTACAATGCTTACAGTAGTAAAGGAAGATGTTCTTGTTTAATTCTTTTTTGGCCTTTAAACGTTTAAAAAAATAATAAATACATAAAAAAACATAAACGAAGGGATTTTTTTTTTCTGCGGTGTTGCAGTTTTTGTTAATTTGAAAATGTTATATTCCCCTGAATAGAGATTTGAAAACATTAAATGAAACTATTCCTCTTTGTGGGTCTTTTAAACAGAGCTTTAGTTAAGATCCCGAAACTTGCCTAGCAATCCCCTGTGAGACGTGTTACTGCGTTAAGCATGGAACTTGGGATAGGCAAAGTCTGTTCTTCTGTTCGGGACATAAAAAAATGAAAAAGATGAGACTGCATAATGCATTTGTGTCTCAACCTGTGCAGTAAGATGTTTCTATAGTTATCAATCCGTCATTTCTTTCAAATATAAATGATTCACTTTCCTGCCGGCAGTTATGTGCTATTCCAAATTCTGTAGCTTCAAAATTTCTAGAATGTATTGCTTCTGCTGTTTTTATTGATAGTTCATGACTTCGTGAATTATCAATTAAATAATGAATGCTAGCAGAGTGATTAATAGGGAATCCCATTAAAATAAGAAGCATTTCTTAACGTTTACGAGTGTCTTATGGAAGTGAAATATTTTCTAACTGGTAAACGCAATGTTTATTATACTGCAAAAAATAAACTGTTGTTTTTACAGTATAATACTGGCAGCTCACATTCCAAAGAAAAACTGTAAAATTTACAGTTCTAAACTGTAAAATTTACAGTACTATACTGTCTTATAACAGACTTTTACTGTGAAATTTACAGCGATAAACTGTAAAATTAGCAGTAATATACTGTCTTTTCATGGAAATGCCCTGTGAAATTAACAATGACTTACTGTAAAATTAGCAGTAATATACTGTCTTTTCATGGAAATGCCCTGTGAAATTAACAATGACTTACTGTAAAATTAGCAGTAATATACTGTTTTTTAATGAAACTGCTCTGTAAAATTCACAGTATCAAACTGTAAAATTAGCAGTAATATACTGTTTTAGGATTGAATTGGCCTGTAAATTGAACAGAAATAATATGTAAAATTAACAGTTATATATTGCTTTTTAATGAAATTGCCCTGCAAAATTAACAGTAACAAACTGTAAAGTTAGCAGTAATATGCTGCGAAATCAGCTATATTGCTCCGTAAAAGCAGTAGTATACGGTTTTATAAATGATTTGTACAGTAAAATTAACAGCAGTAAACCATAAATTAAATAGTTATAAATTTTTATGCAAAAGAGTTTTCTCCGCTATTGTTGTCTCTTTTCATAGCCGAAATCACTGCTTTTACAGCTGAAGAACAATATAGAAAAGTAAAGCAATTGATTCTGTATGTACTTTGTAGAAATTAGGGTACAAACTAAATCTGTTCCTTTTCTAAAGTTTTTCAACAACAAAAATAATGTTTTAGGCTATGAAAAGCAACAAGTAAAGAAATATAAAAGCATTTTGCATAAAAATAATTAACTGCTGCTAAATATATGTTTTATTGATATTAATTTCATTGTACACAAAATAAATCAATGCCCTTCTTTATATTTTATAAACACCTGTTAAAGGAGGAAAAATGGTGCTTTTTCAATTCGACAAAACACGCTTTTATTGCCAACTTAAAAATTTACAAATAGAAGGAAATTGCAAGATATGGTCTGAAGTTTTATTTTAAGAACAATTATAGCCTTTTCATAAAACAAAACTTTTTGATCCATGAAGGTAGTAAAAATGAGAAGTTTTTTTATATATATAACTGAAAACACTACATCGTATCTTCACTGAAAGTCCTTTTTTTCACTTTCAGCATTGTTGTAATGCTAAAATGAGCAGCATAACGTGGGAAATGTTTTACAGTATGCAATCCATTATACCTTGAAGTTTATTTTTAACTTTATACATACAATTCCTTGCATTTATTTTCCTTTTCTGGAAAAACAGATTATTTTCATGGTTTTCTTCTTTTTTTTAATGTTATAAGTTGCACTTGTACCTACTTTATTTGAGAAATATTACTACCAAACTAACGTTATTTCACACCATATGTGCATTATTCAGCATTTAGACTGCACAAAAAGGTTTTTATTGTAAACTGAATATTATTATAGATTAGATAATACTTGATATTATTAACCTTTTAAAGTTTACATAGATGAAAACAATAAATATGTGACAGTTCAGAATTCCAGAGCTACTAAACAGAAACAATTTTTCACTCGGTCTAGTAAAATCTGTCAGCTTTATATAAAGTTTAACTTTATATTCTGTTATAACGAGAAAAAAAAGAAACATTCACACCATTAAAAATTGCCAAATAATTTTATTTCGTATACATTACCTATAAATAGATTATTACAGTGAAATTGCAGAAATTCATTTAAAATCGAGTGCAAATGTTTTCAAGGTCAACATTTTTACATCACGAACTTGATTCATCTTTGTGACATCTTTACCGACTTTGGTACCATCATTAGACCTTATATTATGAAAGCATCTGTCAAAATAAAATTTTTTAGAATCTCATAAAACTTGTGGACACCAAAAAACATGCATGGAAAAATCAAATTACGTAGGTATAAAAATAGGCCCTACAATGATTAAAATTATGACTCTGAATGATCTGAAATTAAGGTTGCCTTGAGAGTTGCTTTTATTTTGAAACCGCTTAACATATACCTATTTTGTAATTGAACCGCTTATTTCAGGAACCAGTTAAGCGCTAAATATGTTGTTTTAAGGAGAAAAAAATGTTTAGCAGCAATTTGCAAACTACGTATTTGTAACGGTGGTTATTAATGTCTAGTTGAAGTAGACCTAATCTGGAAACTTTACATAAGAACTAAAAAAAAAAATAATAAAGAAAATAATATTTTACATTTTATCTTCCATGTAAAGAAATGCACTTATACTGGTTTCTGAAGTACAATTTAAAAAAAAATCCTTGTAATTTTCGGTATTTTTGAAGGATTTCGTAATACATGTGAGACTTGATTAAGAATAATGTTTATTTTTTTCGATCGGATAACTGAAGTGATCGGGAGAATAACTCCTTCTATAAGTGAAGAATTCCAAGTTGTCCAAAATGGGAAAGCTAACATCTTGGCCTAAAGAAAAATATAAAAATGTTTTAAAAATGATAAAACTTGTATGTAGTTTCTTCTTATAATAAGCTTCAGATTATCGGATTACAATAAACTTCAATTAATCTACTTCATAATCTATTCTTCTAATTTACTTCAAAACAATAATAAGGATGAGGTAGAGAGATATTTTTTAGGAAATGGAGCAAGGTCGATGTTTAGGACAACCAATTGGGAAATATTGGGGTATTCATTTAAAACAATGAATACTCTATCTAGCCTCTTTAAATACCCCCCCCCCACCCCCGAATTGCTATAGTAGCACTGAAGGTCGTATATAAATGGTTTTTCTTTCTTTTTTTTTGGTAACCCATATTCCTTTCCAACACTTGTTAAACAGCTCGAACTAGGTTCAACTGATACCAGCTTCAACTTTTTCTTTGACAGCTCCCCCTCGTTGGAAATCTGAATATAAAACAAAGTGTGACGTAAAGTAATTACTTAGATCTGTGTCTGTACTTAATATGAAATATTTTACATACTTATAATTTTTCAAAATATTTTTTTAATATATTTTATTCCACAAAGGTGTTATTATATTGTTAAAATTTAATTTTTTGGAGGTTTTTTCTTAATAAGGAATCACATAAAAGAGTCATTTGAGTTGAAATAAAATAATACCGTAAGAACATTCTATCTTATGTCTTAATATTTAAGCAAATATAAGATGTTTCATTTATATTCTGTGTCTTTCAAAATGGGGACGCCCTCTCCCCCCCCCTTAATATGAACAGCTATCGATGTCCCCATTTAAACCATCAGCGACTTTTTTTTTTTTTTTTTTTTTTTTTTTTAAGGGGCACTTCTTTTGAGAGGATTTTCACAATTTATCTTAAAGTTTCTCAGAATTTACCTGAAATCTGGAAGAAACAATTCTATATTCCCAAAATCAAGATGGCTTAGTTCAGGTCAATTCAGTAAAAAATGAAAATCGGTCAGGAAAGTTGAAAGTTTTTAACAAAAGAATAAATCGTCAAACATATCAAAAAATAGAGTAAATCTAGTAGTGCCACTTCCAATCATTAAGAAATTGTAAGTCCACATTTGGCCCGCCGTCCTTCTTGTGAACAATGCTACCCTTCTTGAAAATGCTTTGCCAGAAGACCGCACCACTTTTTAACTGTAGATTTAAACATACTCACATTTGCAAAATAACTGCTTTTTATTCACATTACAGTAAAAATAATCAATAATTTTGTTTGATAAGTGTCCCACAAGTCTGAATATGCGAAGACAGTTTCATACGCTGTAATATATCGTACTTTAAACTTTAATCTTTATTGTTGCTATCATTATGAAGTTGGTTTTAAATTGTGTTCCTATAATTTTTACAAAAAATACGTACAGTAAATAATAAAGTACTTAACATTCTGTTTTGGTTCCTTCGATTTTAATAACACGTAAAAACAAAGAATCAGTGTTCCAAACTTTACTGAAAAATTTGGAAAAAAAATAAAAAATAAAGAAATGTACGTCTAATTTCGCTCTAGCAACAGAAATTTCTATATTCCGGTGATTCTTGAAGTGATAATATTCAACTACCCGTAAAAACTAATATTGAACTACAAATTTAAAAAACTCAGACTTAAATGAATAGTATGCCCGATCACATTTCAATCAAAACAAAATTTAGTTTATCTTGTTCCAATCCATAGTTCTTGATTGTAATATAGAACCTCACAAAGGGCCACAAAAATCAGCGTCAGGGGCCCAATATGGCACGCACACCGTAGGATAGGCTTCAGTGGCTAAGAACGCTTTTGTGATTACAAATTACATCCGTAAACACAATATAAATGAAAACAGATACTTATAAACTTCCGTTGCCGACATTCATGTCACTAAGTGAATCATCGCAACATCGTACAGACTAGGGTCTTCTTTGAAATTCCAAGCGGAACACAACCGCGAACTGCCATCTTGATAAAATGAGACAAACCATTGTTCCATTCAGTTCTGGTCACAAGTTAAGGAAGTTCTTTACATTTGCAAACCACTAAACTCAAAAAAAAAAAAAAAAAAAAAAATGCATTAGTGAATAAATTGAAATGAAAAATTCAGGCGGCTAGAATAAAATTTGTAGTTTAATTTTTATCGAAATACCTAACTGCAACCATATCACCGGGCACAAATTCAAAATGAAATCAACTACAATTTTATTTTCTCCGTGCGCTGGAGGGAAATGAACAAAATATTCGCTAGCAAATCCCCCCCCCCCTTCTTGGCACGCCAGCACACGGAAAAAAAGAAATACTTTAATACATGAATAAAAAAAATATATTACAGGCCATCCGTTTGTGTGCGCCAATTATAACTTAAACATAATGGAATGTTTGAAACATTAAAAAAAACTCAAGAAAATTAAGTCATTGCAATTCTGAAGTCATTGCAATTCAAGCTTTACGTAAATTTTCCCTAAAAAAAGGTTTTGTGAAACAATCAGCTAAATTATTTTTAGTTTCAACAGATTTTATTCCAAATTCATTTTCATCAATCGAATTCCTTAGGAAATGGTACCCCACATCAATTTGCTTAGTTCTGCAATTTTCTATTGCAAATCTAGAAAAATCGATCGCAACTAGAATGTCACAGTACAGAGTACTATTAATCAATCTAAAATTCTAAGCTCTTTTCGTGGCCAATTTATTTAAAATTCTTTTGATCCATATAACTTCCTTAGATTGTTCACTAATTGAAATATACTCCGCTTCCATCGTTGACAGTGCTACGCATTTTTGTTTGAATGTACACCATATTATTGAACCTATACAAAAACACTAGACCCCCCCCCTCCCTCCCTCCGCCATTGAAATCCGGTCGTCGTGATTCGAGGCGTAATCTGTATCAGAATGACAATAATTTACAGACAAAATTTAGATTTCAGGGATCGACAAACCCTTAAGCTTGTCTCATAAATCTCCTCTTTTAAATCCGCATATAGATACGCATTGCAAACATTAGTTTGGAAATGGACCCAATGTAGCTAATACACAAAAATTGAAGAGAAAGCATCAATCAAAAAAAAAAAAAAAAGGGGGGGGGGAATTGCTGGAGAGAATACTTGCGGAAAGTATTCCCCCCCCCAGACCTGGTGGTTACCTAAAATAACCAGTCTGACTTTGTAGCGCATTTTTTCGTTTTGCTTATCTGTTCTGCTGTGTTTTGCCAATCTTCACTTTCTGGCGTTCTCAAACTTTGTTTCAAATTCGAAGAAATTACATCTTCGGAAATGTTAGCTTCTAGCTTACTTGAACTATCCTCCCCCCTATCTTTATCAGAATCTGATAATTTTCGTGAATTATCGTCACAAGTTAAATCGAACTATTTTGGGTCACTTCAATGTGTTTTTCAGAACAATAAACCTCGGCTTCGCGATTCGGACTTTAGAACCGTCGTGTCAATAGAATAATATATATCCCTGCATTATTTACTTTGTCTTGGTATTTCTTTAACTAATTTAATTCTCAACATGCTATTTTATGATTTTCAGGATATTCTTCTTCTACTTCACATTTACTCAGTAGTGAAATAAAACTGTATTCCTTTGTTTTCCGTTCCTGTCCCCCCCCCCCCCGCCTAGAATTAATTTTCATCGAATTTAACATTCAGCGTTTCTGTCACTTCGAGGTTTTCGGAATCTCAAATTCTATAACCTTTCGTATGAAACGCATATCCAGCCATGACTCCCTGTTTAGCTCTCATGTCCAATTTCTTTACTTTCTGTTTTGGAAGTCCAATATAAGAAATGCAGT
This sequence comes from Uloborus diversus, assembly GCF_026930045.1. Taxonomy (NCBI): domain Eukaryota; kingdom Metazoa; phylum Arthropoda; class Arachnida; order Araneae; family Uloboridae; genus Uloborus; species Uloborus diversus. Next base: position 150,077,646 of record NC_072731.1, on the reverse strand, counting down.
CAAAAAAAAAAAAAAAAAAAAAAAAAAAAAAAAAAAAAAAAAAAAAAAAAAAAAAAAAAAAAAAAAAAAAAAACAAGGGAGTTTTTAATAGATGGCTTTCTTCCCCGAAATAGCTCAAAAAAGGTTTTGGTTTTTCCTTTTAAATCCGCTCTTGTCCGTAAGTAGTGGAAGCACATAGCTGCTTCGGCTCAAAACTGCTGTGGCAAACCCGTTTCATTTAAAAGTGTCCTAGTTCCATTCATTAATGTTGAGTTATGGTGTTCTATGACGCTACTTTGTTAACTGGAGGATTTGTTATTTTTTTTGATTCTTATGCTTTGGTCGCTAAGGTAAATTTCAAACCCGGGAGTTCAGAAATTTCTTTCCGTTATCGGATCTTTCCCGCAAATATCTCTGTTCTCTTTTAGAACCTGACAAAGTATTCGAAAACCTCACTTTTCTTCTTTAAGAAATAAACCGAAGACTTTCGTGAAAAATCGTCTATTATTGTGAAAATAATTCCCCCCCTCCCCAAAGAACTCAACTGCTAAGGAATCCATCGCATTTAAATGTAAAATATCTTACCCGGCTTTGGCTTGAATCTCCGTTACAGTTTTAAACAAAATTCTCCGATTTTTTTCATTTTACACAATTAGCAATCTGACATATTTTTACTTTTTATATGTAGTGAAAGAAAGTGAAGTACAGAATCACACTTTTCAGTATTTATGATATAGTTTTTGTCTTCATCATAAAAACGTTGATGCTAAACCTTAAGATTAAAAGGGTTCTAAAAGTTAAACTGTAAGGAAACTGACGAGTTCAAGGTTACAAGAGTTTCAAATTCTACTGTAGTTCTCGATTCATCTACTTTTCTAAATGAGCATGTCCTTCAAGGCGAATAAAATATGACAAACAATGCGTAATAATGTAAATATTCTGCTTTAATTTAAAAAGCAGTAATTTTGACGAGAACGCAACATTGCCAGATCAGGAATAAAAAGCTGAAAATTTTAAGAATATAGCCAGGCACGGCCTGAACTTAATTAAATATATTGGGAAGGCGTATAATCTCAATTCGTCGAATGAAACTTACATATTTGCCAATTAATAAAATACTGGTGCATGCACACATAAAGAACGCACAATTAAGTACAATATCTAATGAAAGTTGGACATTCGAGAATTCAAAAATTTCAACATTACAATTATGTCCCCAAATTTGCCGAATCGCGAGATAAAATTTTTCCAATATGGCAATTTTGGGGAGGTCAGAGATCCCGTGACCTCCCATCGAGTGTTTTTGGATATAGTTTCTAAAATTATTTTTATGTTCACAAGTTTCAAAGGTACTAGTGCATTTTTCCTGAAGTAAAATTTTAATTTCCTGCCGACGCAAATATAAAACTTTTAAAACACAAGGGTTTCGTGTTTGTATCTAAAGATACTTAATTATTATTATTATTATTATTATTTTTTTGGAGTGCTTCACTGATGATTTTTTTAATTATTATTATTTTAGTTTTGATCGATAAGTATGAAAACTGGCTCCAGATTTCAGAGAATTTTGAGTCGTTCAGACATCAGAGTATTGTATTTCCAGAGTGACAAATTCTTCAACAAAAAATATCAATAAACTTGATACTGTTTGCATGTCTCTCGGTCACGTTGTTATTTTATTTATTTACATTTTATTCATCGAATTATGTACAGGTTATGAAAGTTACTGACACTATATCGTAAAGTTTATCAATAAAATGGTTAAATGCAAAATGTTAAAGAATTTAAAACAGAATATAAGAAAAAAAAAAAAAAACAGAAGAAAGAAGTCAATCGCGATACGGTAAAAATTTACTAGAAAACATAAGAATTTAAATCTTAAGTGCTCACGCATTTTATGTAACACAAAACATAATCGTAAACAAAGTCTAATGTTCTAATAACTTTAAATACGATCAAGGAAAGAATTGATTTCTTTATAAATCAAATTTGAGTTTCAGAAAATGTTTAAAAAGTATCATACGTGCAGTAAAATATTCAGAATCACAACAACTACTCAGATTTTTGCTATAAAGCAATCGCTACAACTTAACAACTAAAACAAATTGCAAAGTCAACATCAACGAATATTGGGATACGAATTACGATTTCAAAATAAACACTGTTATTTTACATACATTCTCGATGATAAAGAAAACTACATTTTGAGGAAAAGGGAATGAATAATATAACTAGCAGTTACCTTTAACTTGGATTACAAATGAGCAGTCTTGCCTCAGCACAGCCGAAATATCAACAAAAAAGGCTTTCGATACCTTAAATTCATTAGTTTATCTTCCCATATGAAAGGAAACACCTTTTGCGCATCATTTTACGCAATCTAAAACATTTTTACAGTTTTTCTCTGTTATTTAGCAGATCAGTATTAAACTGTAAGAAAAAATAGTATATTACTATAAAAACAACAATTATTTTTTGCAGTGTAATAGCAAAGAAACTTTTTTTTTTGCTTTCTAACTGCCTTTTTCTTAAACAAATAGTAGCAAATCTAATTTAGGTATTTCTTGTATGATGAGAGACAATAAAAACAAATTTGTGCTCTGAAAAAAGAGTAGTCGAAAATGAAATATCATATTTGCATTATAATGTAACGCCCCAACAATGCGTACAGTGATACATTGTGTTGCTGTGAATTAGTTTCTACAATGATTACAGTAGTAAAGGAAGATGTTCTTGTTTTAATTCTTTTTTGGCCTTTAAACGTTAAAAAAAAATAAATATATAAAAAAATAATAAATATATAAATTCTGCAGTGGTGCAGTTTTTGTTAATTTGAAAAGGATATATTCCCCCCCCCCCTGAATAGAGATTTGAAAACATTAAATGAAGCTATTCCTCTTTGTGGGTCTTTTAAACAGAGCTTTAGTTAAGATCCCGAAACTTGCCTAGCAATCCCCTGTGAGACGTCTTACTGCGTTAAGCGTGGAACTTGGGATATGCAAAGTCTGTTCTTCTGTTCGGGACATAAAAAAATGAAAAAGATGAGGTTGCATAGTGCATTTGTATCTCAACCTGTGTAGTAAGATGTTTCTGTAGTTATTAATCTGTCATTTCTTTCGAATATAAATGATTTACTTTAGTGCCGGCAGTCATGTGCTTTTCCAAATTCTGTAGCTTCAAAATTTCTAGAATGTATTGCTTCTGCTGTTTTTATTGAGAGTTCATGATTTCGTGAATTATCAATTAAATAATGAATTCTAGCAGAGTTATTAATAGGGAATCCTATTAAAATAAGAAGCATTTCTCAAAGTTTACGATTGCCTAATGTAAGTGAATTATTTTCTAACTGGTAAACGTAATGTTTATTAATTAGAAATGTATAATAGCAAAGAAACTTTTTTTTTTTTTTTTTTGCTTTCTAACTGCATTTTCCTTTAAGAAATAGTAGCAAATCTAATTTAAGTATTTTTTTGTATGATGAGAAGCAATGAAAACAACTTTGTGCTCTGAAAAAAGAGTAGTCGAAAATGAAATATCATATTTGCATTATATGTAACGCCCCAACAATGCTTACAGTGATACATTGTGTTGCTTTGAATTAGTTTCTACAATGCTTACAGTAGTAAAGGAAGATGTTCTTGTTTTCAATTCTTTTTTGGCCTTTAAACGTTTAAAAAAAATAAACATATTTAAAAACCATAAACGAAGGGATTTTTTTTCCTGCAGTGTTGCAGTTTTTGTTAATTTGAAAATGTTATATTCTGAATAGAGATTTGAAAACATTAAATGAAACAATTCCTCTTTGTGTAACATTGTTTCCGTCCAGAGAGCAATGGAAGGATGTACTGGATATCATTGGCAATGCACACGAAATCTGGTTTACAGATGGTTCCAAGACTGCGTCTGGAACTGGTTCTGGTGCATATTGCAGCAGCAATAACACTTATCTGTGCTTCTCTTTAGGAAAGCTAGCTACTGTCTACCAGGCAGAATCTTTAGCCATACTGGCATGTGTAAACAACTGCCTAGATCGAGGCCAAAGAGGGAAGGTTATCAGAATATTCTCTTATAGCCAATCTGTGTTGAAAGCTCTCAATCGTAACTGTTTTGCTACCAAAACAGTTTGGGAGTGCCATAATGCACTGGTAAGACTGGCTGACAGTAATAGGGTCTCCCTTTACTGGGTTCCTGGTCACTGTGATATTTTAGGTAACGATTTGGCAGATCAGTTAGCTAAACAGGGCTCCAATGTACCGTTTATGGGACCCGAACCTGTCCTCTGTCTGCCCTACAATGCAGTAAGGACTACTGCAAAGAACCTTCTTATGGATGAATCATATGGCTTGTGGCTTCAGTCCTAGTCTCAAAGACAGGCCAAGACTCTGAACCAGCAGCCTCCCTGGCTCAGGTCTAAGGAACTGCTTAACTTAAGCAGGAATGAGATCAAGAAGTTTGTTGCGTTACTAACTGGACACTGCTTTCTTAATAGGCACCTTAATCTGATGGGTGTTACTGACAACCCTACGTGTAGAGGATGTCATATGGCTGATGAAAGCTCAATTCATGTGCTATGTGAATGTGACTTCCACTCTGCACAAATATTTGAGCACTTGGGATACCACTATGTAGATCCCTGGGAACTGCCTAGTATTTCGGTTAGGCAACTGCTGAGATTTATTTCTGTTACTGGGCTCCTTTAGTAGTCTAAGCGGGGATAGTACAATAGACCTGTGGTCTCGGTGCTCGTGCTGTTTCCAAGCGCCCCCCTTTTCACTTCATAATTCATTCCTCTTTGTGGATCTTTTAAACAGAGCTTTAGTTAAGATCCCGAAACTTGCCTAGCAATCCCCTGTGAGACGTCTTACTGCGTTAAGCGTGGAACTTGGGATAGGCAAAGTCTGTTCTTCTGTTCGTTACATAAAAAAATGAGAAAGATGAGACTGCATAATGCATTTGTGTCTCAACCTGTGCAGTAAGATGTTTCTATAGTTATCAATCCGTCATTTCTTTCGAATATAAATGATTCACTTTCCTGCCGGCAGTCATGTGCTATTCCAAATTCTGTAGCTTCAAAATTTCTAGAATGTATTGCTTCTGCTGTTTTTATTGATAGTTCATGGTTTTGTGAATTATCAATTGAATAATAAATACTAGCAGAGTTATTAATAGGGAATCCCATTAAAATAAGAAGCATTTCTCAAAGTTTACGATTGCCTCATGAAAGTGAATTATTTTCTAACTGGTAAACGTAATGTTTATTAATTAGAAATGTTTAATAGCGAAGAAACTTTTTTTTTTTGCTTTCTAACTGCCTTTTAATTAAACAAATAGTAGAAAATCTAATTTAGGTATTTTTTTGCATAATGAGAGACAATGTAAAATATTTTGTGCTCTGAAAAACGATTAGACGAAAATGAAATACCATATTTGCAATATATGTAACGCCCCAGCAATGCTTACAGTGCTACAATGTATTGCTGTGAAATAGTTTCTACAATGCTTACAGTAGCAAAGGAAGATGTTCGTGTCTTTTTTTTTTGACCTTTAAACGTCTTAAAAAATAATAAATAAATTAAAAAACCTCAAACCAAGGGATTTTTTTCTGCAGTGTTGCAGTTTTTGTTAATTTTAAAATGTTGTATTCTGCATAGAGATTTGAAAACATTAAATTGAGCTATGCGTTCAGCTGCAATACTTAAAACAGCATTGACGGTTATTTCAAAAAAATAGAAGCTAAAACAGTGATAAAAAAAAAAAAAAAACAGATTTCCCTATAAACTAAATAAGCTATAGCTTAGGCAGGGTTGTCAACCTTAGAGGAACAATTTGAGGAACATCTGTGGTGATTTTGAGGTGCCATTTGAAATTTTGCGAAGCAATTCGGTATTTTGTATAAAAACCAATAAAAATAACGAAAACCACTTAACTAAAATTGTTTTCGAGTTTTAATAATCGTGTCAAGTATTAGTATAACAATAATTATTCTTAAATTAATAAAACGTCTTTAAACAGTATTTCAATCTTTGAGTGTAAGCATCTTTAATTTCCCCTATTAACATGTTTGACAGGATAATAGCAAAATATAAGCTTGAAAACGTTTCGGTTGGGAAATGCATAGCAAAATAACTTCTTTGCGGAGCCGCGGAGTTTCGTCCTTTTGAGCAACTCCACAAAATGCGGAGCAGTTGGCAACATTGGCTTAAGGCACACACTTTGTTAAAGGCCTTCAACTCCCAAAAATTTCATGATTTGTTTCGAAAAAAAACGAAAGTTCTTGAAAAAATAAATTTCATTTTAAAGTGCTTCTTAAAAATCTTGAAAATTAGGACAAGTGTGGACACAAATAAGAGTTGCTCTTACAAAGTTAGAATAATACTGTAAAACTGTACAGTCTAGTACTAACTTTCAGAGACCGGAAAGGGCAAATGAAGTGCCTTAAATTATCTTAATTGTTCTCGGGTTTTAGAAAAGAATTACATCAGTCTAAAATTCCTAAACAAAGTGTATTTCAAAAAGAAAGCAAGCAAAACAAACACAAACAAAGTAAGAAATGACCCTATGTATCACAGAAAAAAAATAAAGATGGGGGTGATTTATAAAAATTCCCGTTTTCGCGATCAACAGAAAAGTTGTCTGGACTACAAAAGAGACCCAAAACCTGAAATAGCTTTGGGCCATTTTAGGTCTAAATCCAGCCTTGATTACAACTAATGTTGCTTAAAAAAAAAAAAAAAAAAAAAAAAAAACGCCCCCCCCCCTCCAGGAACTTAGTTCTAAATCCGCCTATGCCCTTGTGAGAAGTATTATTTTGTTTAGTGTGGAATTTGGGACAGGCAAAGTCTGTTCTTGCACTCGGGACATAAAAAGATGTTTCCATAGTTATTAAGCTTTCATTTCTTTTGAATAAAAATGATTCACTTTCTTGCCGGCAGTCATGTAATATTCCAAATTCTGTAGCTTCAAAATTTCTAGAATGTATTGCTTCTGCTGTTTTTATTGATAGTTCATGTTTTCGTGAATCATCAATTAAATAATATATACTAGCAGAGTTATTAATAGGGAACCCCAATAAAATAAGAATCATTTCTCAGAGTTCACGATTACTTCATGGAAGGGAATTGTTCTCTAATTGGTGAACTTAATGTTTCTTTAATAGAAATGTTTTAATGACGAAGAAATGCTTAACTTTTGGCTTCTAAATGCCTTTTCCTAAAGAAAAATAGTAACAAATATATTTCTTTTTTTTTTTTTTTTTTGTGGTATTTGAGACAAGTTAAAAATGTTGTGTGCTGAATAGAGATTCGAATAAAATGAAAATTCAATGGATAACTCTTCAACTATACTTACAGTGCTACAATGTGTTGCTACAATTTTTACAGTAGCAAAAGAAAGTTTTTTTTTGTTGTTGTTCTTTTACAATAGAGGAGTTTTAAGTAGGGGATTCTATTGAACTAAATTTAACAAATTTAGATCGAAATGTTACTGTAACTTGGGAAAGTCTTAACATCTTCATACTAACTTCAAAACAGTCTACTTCGATAATTTACTAATCAGTGCATTCGAGAAATTTTGAGGCATCACCATCTTTTGTTATATTTTGTGGTAATTTAACAACGCCAACTGACTAATGGGGGATTTCCTATTTGATAGAGAAGAATATTTGAGAGAGTTCCATCTGTTGGATAACTAATTGACAATAATGGAAAGTAGCTCTTTAGTTACATCACTTTAGTTAAATCTCGGAATGTTTTAATTTTTTCTTCCGTTATATCATAAGTACTAACTGTATTTAAACTTTCACCATTTGTGAGTGCTCGAAGTGCCTTATATTTTTGATGATCCTAACAGTGAAAAAGTTCAAGAACTTCAACAACAATGATTTATATATTTTTAGTGATGAAACGAAATTTTCTAATATAGTTCACTGTCACATGTTCTCTTAGTAACTAAAAAATAAGACTTATAGCTTTATCCACATCAAAGTTAAAGGGGGTCAAAAGTGCCATGAATTTGTTCTAGAGAAGGATAGTACGGCTGTGCTTTTGTTTGGTTGGAAAAGGTTCATGGAAGTTTTCAACGGGCAAGTAATTTTAATCACATTTTTAAGTAGTTTTCATCATATTTTTTAAGGTCTCATTCTTGGAGGGGTGCTTCGTAGCATTTTAATGGGCTACGCTGTCTTCCTTTAAGAGGGGGGGGGGGGGGTTGCGCAACCTTGTTTATGACGTTGAGAAATTAGACTGAATTTCGTATTCGTTGTTAAGTAACAGCTCGCAAAATGTTTGTTGTGTTGTGTCCAATCCTTCAGGATCTAGCGACAGCTAAATCAAATCCATAATTCCATGCACCCTCGCAAAGTCGAGCACCAGGAGTGGGTTGTCGCGGACATCCTCAAGAGTGAGCCCCAAGCAATCCAGTAGGTGTTGCGGGGAGGCCGGCAGCAGATGGCACTTGGGACACGTTGGGAAGACTTTACGGCCGGATTCAAATGACATGCATTTCAGGTGCCCACTGAAGAGTCTTGAGATGGCCGTTTGATCCTGTCTGTCGGCCTTGAAACGTAATGCACCTCCTGGTTTTGGTCTACTGTACCAAGAATGAGCTGGAGGAGCAAGCCAGACAAGCCGGTCTCTATTTTTCGCCGCAGAGAAAATTTCTTCAAAGGTTAGGTCGTAATCAGTCGTGGCCATCTCAGAGCAGCCTCTTTTTGCCAAAGCATCCGCGGTTTCATTTCCCGGAATGTTGACGTGGGAGGGGATCCACTGAAGGTGGACGTCTCTTCGCTTTGAAATAGTTTTAAGCATATTGATGATTTGAATGCTTACTAGGTCATTTACTTGGTTCCAGTCCTGTAGATGTTGAATTGAGCTACGGCTGTCTGTAAGAATCCAGATGTCTCTACAGTCTGTGGAGTGGAGAATTTGATTTAAACCCTCCTTAATAGCTATTAATTCGCTCTTAAGCAAAATGTTTAAATTACTTAACGAAACCGGAACTCCGAAGTGCAATACATCTTTCAAATATGCACGGGGTGGGTGACAGTTCTGGAATGGAGTTTTGAACAAATTGAAAAGTCTTTCAATCTCTCATGAAATTCGCTTGCAATGGATCCCATCCTATGTCGACATAGCTAGCAACGAGATTGCAAACGAACTTGCTAAAAGTGGCGCAGGTCTGCCCACGCTTTGTTTGACTTATCTCACTTGGATTCTTTCAGAATTTGTATTTCCGCTTTATTAATTATTCCTTCTATCTGCACACTCCAGGTACCAGGGAAAACATCTTGGTGGTTCCCTGTTTCGCTGCTGCAGCAGACAGGAGCTGACTATCATATCTCGTTTTCGCAGTTGTCATCTGAAATCTATGACAACCAAGGACAAAGTTAAAATTTATACTACGTGTTCAAAGTGTACTGCATACCAGTAAACACCGGACGGTGTCCTCGACTGTCTTGATTATCTTAAGAAGGTTTACATGTGGATGCACCCTATGTGCTTGATATGCTCAGGGTCCCTGGAGCTTTGGTTTAGCTTTGCTAACAAATAAGGACGAGCAGCAACAACAACTTAACTAAATGTTGAGCTAAACTATGACAATTCACATGAAAATCTTCCTAAATTAAGCGTTTGAATGTTTGGCAAAGAAGTAAAGACTACTTTATCTTTTGTTTTTGGATGGAAACGGTGCGTTGATTTTCAAAAAATAACTGCGAATATCCCGAGCTTATAAAAATTTCGAATCGTGGCGAATTACTCGATGACTGTTATTTATTTACGCATTTTTACATGACCACAGTATTTATCACAATACATAAATAACAGAACAACGTGCAAATAAAGCTTTAGAGGACAATATTCAGTGAATATCAGTGAAAGTTAAAGCAGATAAAGGATATTCCGATCATTGAGATTTTGGCGCGACCGCTAACTTTTGGGCAACAATCGTTTTATTATGATTCTGTCAATAAAACGTAGGACAAAATATATCTTGGGTGCACTTACACTTGATATTTGGGCGTTAAGAAAACTGGTGATATGGGAAATTGCGAAGGATACCAGTTATTAAAATCCTCTCATACAAAGATTAGGAAAACCAAAATATCTTCATACTCACTTTAAACTGGAACTTAAGGCAAATTTGCTTCGAACAAGCTATTTTGGAAAAAATTCTTGACGAAGTACATGTATAGAAAATATCTTTCTTATTCGAACAATTTTCGGTCAATTTTAAACACTTCAAAAAAAAAAAAAAAAAATCTTAACATTAGAGCCTACGTGAATATTTAAGGCAAATGCCGATCCCAACTTTAAAGACTATTTGCTTCAAATTATGTTGAAAAAAGAACTTGAGAAAAAAGTAAAGAATATATCTTTTTCATTTGAACAAATTCTCGTTCAGTTTTGAAAAGTTCAAACCCCTGATCAATTCAAATTTTTCACTCTTAGCGACAATGAGAAAAAGTTTTTTGGCACCGAAAATTGAAAATATTGTGTAGATTCTAAATATATTCTCAAATTTTAGCCTACTTTCCTGAAACAAGAAGCTCCGACCGGAACTAAACGATCCTATTTTCCTGTCATCTAATTTTTAGTATCTAATTAACATTCTCTAAATCAGCTAAAACTGCAAATTTTGTCAAACATGCCTTTCTAACGTTTTAAGCTGATTTCTAGAACACCCTGAAAATAGCTAAATAAAATAAATTTGATCCATTCTTGAGCTTTTTAATCCTGAAATATAAATCCTGAACTTCCATGGCGAATTCACCTCAAACAAACTTCGAAAAAAGCTCTTGATGGAAAGATCAGACTGAATATCTTTCTGATTTGAACAATTTTTCGCTCAGTTTCGAACAGTCCAAATACACATAACATTACGCTTATGGGGAACTAAAAGCGAATGGAGATCCCTAATTTAACATTGACAATAAGTAAGAAGTAAATATGACTGAATAAAAATAAAATGTATTCAATACGCAACTGTTTTTACCAGAGGTGTGTTCTCGGTTTTAAAATAATGACCAACTGCCGACTCTCCGAATCCTAGAATTTTAGGGTCTTCGACTTCGACACCTGCACCCAAAATTAGTCCAACTCTGACTCCGCAGCTACGGCACAAATACAGACTAGCAAGGTAAATGACCGATACCGAATTTTTTATCCAAAAAGCAGTCTGACTCCAATTTCAGAGGAAAAATGACCGACTCTGCCCCTGACTCCGGTTCTAGGAATTTTATGGTCTCTGATTCCCCACACACTGGCAGAGTTGTGGACTACATGTTTCCTGATTTTAACAATGATTGCTGACATGATTTGTTTTTATTTTCATTCCCAAATTTTAGTTTATTTATTCTATTTTTGGATACGGGAAACAAAGAAAAATTCGGAGTCCTTTGTGTTTTATCAGAAAGAGCTGAGCAGATTTTTTTTTTGTTTTAGATAATAACAGTTATCGATTGAAGTGGATATTTTATTCTTTTTTAATTTATTTTTTAAAGTACATTTATTTATTTCGATGTCATCTTTACAAATAGTTTGCGTTCCTTCAAGGCTCAATTCAAGCGAATTTTACATTAAAAAAGAGGACTTTTTTGTGTACTATGAAGTTTTTTTTCGGGAAAAACACTTTTACAGATGAACTTTGTAGCAAAATTTCATCTAAATACAAAATTTCTAGATTATAAATTCCCACCGTTGAAAATTCATGAAAAAATAGAAATACTGTAATAGTATAGAATGTAAATATATTTTTCATGATAAGTATACGGGTAAAAATTGGTGGTAATAATCATGACATCTTTATTACCGCATTTTAATAACTATTTTTTTTAAATGGATATGCCTTGTATTACTAATTCTAGAAAACTACCAGTCATAATATGACGGGTGCTAAGTTCTTTTCCATTCCATTTGTAATAACAAGAAACACAATGAGTTGGGGGTGCTATTGCAATTCGTGATTGCGGAACACATAACTTGGATTTAAAATGTCAAAATTCAAATGAATGCCTGACTGGATGCTGAATGTTTTTTTTTTTCATGAGCTTGTTATTGTTAATTCTTTTTTTTTTCTTTTTGGAAACTCTTATAGATTTTTTTTTGGAAAATTATACAAATTACTACTACATTGTTTAAATTGTGCTACTACCTTAATTTTTCGTTCATTCAATTCTTACGTATCTGTTTCATCAGAACAGAGAGGATTTTTTTTTTTAGAAATTAGCATAAAACTTTTAAAAGGCACGTCGGATGTAATTTGCAGTATTAGATAATTTAGGGAATAGATACTAGAAAGTCGATTTTGCTATACGGGAAAGTGGGCTCATTTAGTTACAGTCGGAGCTTCTTGTTCAACATTCAAACTGAAAAACAAAATGGTTAGCTTCGATTTTGTTAAGAAGGAGGGGGTTCGGGGGGTTTTCCGTCTGAAACTTTTTAAAATTGTTGCTCTGAAATTGTTGTTTCAGTTGTTTTTTTGGTGATGTTAAAAAAAAAAAAAAAAAAAACTTTTTCTAGTTTGCATCGTCATGAAGACGCATTCAATACAACAATTGCTAATGTTAAGGAAAAGAAGTTTGGGATCGCTCCCCCAGCAAGTTTTGGAAATTAAAATTCCAAAAACTTAATTGCCTAACCTGGCAGCAATGTAAAGGCTACGCAGATCCTAATTGTAGCATCACGACACTGCCAGATTAAATGTGCCGGTTTTCTCAACTTTAACTAGGATGAAAAGAAATCACTGTATTTCGCAATTTCAAAGTAAGTTTATTAAAAGTGATTAAAAAAAAAAAAAAATCAGTTCTTGCCTTTTTTTCTGCATTTTTTTTCTATAATTCCCACAGATTAAAATAAATTTAAAAAATTAAGTTCCAGTCAGGGGGCGGCTGCAGCCTTATATCCGTCTTCCTGGATTCGCCACTGTCTTTATGATGTCACAATTGATGTACTTTGGCGCATTACTCCATTGGCGGAATGTTTTCAAGCGCCAAAGTACATCATTAGGGAAGTATAAAGATCACGCCTTGTTTGAAAAATCGGACATGTAAAAAAATTAATTCAAAATAACTGTTGGGAAAATGAAAGTATTTTCTGGGTCCATGTTAATTTTTTTGCTCATTCTATCAATTTCAGTGACTAAAAGTAGTACTTTTGACTGAAGGAAACAACCCCATCGACCAGAACGCAAGTTTTACCATACAATTTTATTTTCTACGAGTAACCACTTTCTTCAACCATCAGGCAGAAGGTGGATGATGGATTTGCATGGGCTTCAGTTTCAAATGAATTTTAAGAAATTATCTGTATGTGGAAAACGTCAATAATAAGAGACAAACGTAACTCCTTACAACGACAAAATACTTTATTATTTCATCAAGTTTATTTAAAAAACGAGAAAGAAGAAAATTAAAATAAATTAACACATTTTACATTTTTGTATCAAAAGGGGAAAAATATTTAACAGAAACTATGATGAAACTATGCGTGTACAAATTTTTTTATTCATCTGTTCGACCAACAACGTGTAATTTCTAGTTACAAACTACGGAGTATTTGCTAGGAAACTATAGTCTAGCTGTTATGAGGTGACTTCCGCTCTTTCAAGGCTTAAATTATTTCATTTGCTGAAATAGGGGAGAGGAAAACCTTCTTACGTTGCGATAACGATTATTGGTGTTATGAACATCTAAGAATGTCTCATCTTTCAACCCGCTCGTCCAAGGACAAGCATCAACTTAACAGAGCCCCACTACATATTCTACTACGAAATTTAGATATTAAAAAATTTAGAATTTTTTAATCATTTTGAATCGCGTTGCTTTTTTCCTATCTCACTGAACTAACTTGAATAATTATTGATTCAATGAAAAAATATTTATTCTTAATGTAAAATAATAACAAATTATCAACTTTTCTTCCGACTGAACAAAACTTCTACATAATTTAACATAAGTCATTATACAGCTGAAACATAAAATGAACACAATAGTTAAAATAGTTACACGATGACTATAAATCAACTACAAAAAGAAAATTCTAGATGCTTGCTAATACAATAGCGCACCATTCATCGACATAAATGTAGTAATTTGTTCTCAGACACACATGTCTCTTGAACTACGAATAATTTACAAGAAATGGAGAAGACTTCAGTGAATCGAGGTATAATAAATTGGAGGGCGCATTGCTCGAACCTGCTTCGTTAAACGGAGTGTTCTTTCTGTACCAGGTGAGTCATGACCGTTTGGTGACTAAAGGTTGTACGATTTGACTTCTTATTGCTGTTTACCTAGATGTAATATAGACATATAAACAGGCGGGAAATATAAGAGAAAATGATCACCAGGAACGAGTAGGAGAATCATATCACGTCGCAGACCAATCAACGAATCGTATTGTCTGGACTAAAGTAATTTTTAATCATGGAATTAAAGACAACCAATCAGGGTGCGTTTGGAAACACAATAGCGTGGTAATTATTTACAGGGTGTACGGGAAAGGAATCCCTGATTTCAAAATTAAATACCTCCAAAACGAAGGCCGATATTGGAATAAAATAAACGGTAAATTTATTGTGAAACCCATAAAAATCATGAACAGAAACTTGGAAATTAGGAACAAAAATTTCCAGCAGGGGCACTGCACGCTGTAATTGCAATAGAAATCCGCATAAATAGTGCTGCGAAGGGGTTAGGCGCTTCAGCAGTAGTTTTGCCTGTCAGAAGTACTTACATTTACGCTAGAAATTATCGTCTAACCCCTTTACAGCACCATTTATGGGGACTTCTACTGCAATTACAGCTTGCAGTGACCCTTGTTGGCCATTTTTGCTACTAATTTTCAAATTTCTGTACATGATTTTTATAGGTTTCACAATAAATATACCGTTTATTTTATTCCAATATCGACCTTTGTTTTCGAGATATTTAGTTTTGAAATGAGGGAGTCCTTTCTTGGGGGAAACCCTGTATGTAGAATCAGTAACTTGCGTCGGAGCACGTTATTGGTTTTTACTCCCCTCCAGGAAAAGAAAATTTCTTGCTAGTAACCCTGACCCACGTGATTCCTGAATACTGAAACTCCTAGAGTTACCATTGCGCAATCCATCTGTATTATACATCGATATTCAGTGCATGACACATTGATACATTTTATCCAAAATTTCTTACACTTTTTAATACTCATGAATGGGACAACATTTTTTTAAAAATGTATTTTAAAGAGTTCTTAGCGTTGTAAACACGTGTAACAGCTCAAGTTCTCCGTCTCTTATATTTGGTACAGAGAAATGTCTCGTATACTTTTCAAGACTCAGCTTTCAATATTACCCCATGGATGTCCTAAATGATGCAAGTCAGCTATCTTTATGTCACTGGCTTTCTAATGTTCCTGATTCAGACATAGTGATGCTGTCTGGAATCTAGCATGTGCAATAGAATGCAAATGATTAAAGGGTGGCTTGTTTCAGTAAGAGAGACTGTGCTGTTCTCTTAAAATTTAACCTTCTACGAAAAGCTTTTTCAGTTTCTAAACAAATTGTGCAACAAAGACTTGCGATAAGGTTTTAAACTATTCTGTTAAAGCTTTAGAATAGCTTTATTGCTGTTACTGAGAAAATCCTAGAATTATTTTTAGTCTGAAAATGTTGTCTGAGTCTCTGTTTACGATTGACAATACAATGCAGCGGTGTAGTAGTATTTACAAAAGGTTTCAGCTGTTAGCAGTAAAAAGCCTGGATAAATCTATTCAAAATGCATTTCTAAAGAAACATATTTCGCTAAAAATACCTAAAGTAATGAGTATTATAGGCGAAACCAAGTTTCTTAAAAGCATGGAATTAAAAAGTGACTTTCGTGAGGAAAAAAAATGTAGTCAATCCTAAGGGACCATGATGCCAGTTACACAAAATTAGAAAAGCGAAAATGAGAAAAGAGCAAATGCGACAACACAAAAAATAATAATAATCTCCACGACTTTAAGTTAAATACATCAAGTCCCTGCACGTCCTTTCTGTATATCATTCAGACAGCAAGGATTTAGAAAACAGTTTTGGTTTCGGTAACTCTGCACCAATGCGTGCTGAACACAGACGAGGTCTTCTCCGCTCTGGACTCCTCCGCGCATTCTGTACAGCGACTTCGGAACTATATCACAGGTAATAGGAATTCTGATTATCAGACTGTTGTCAGTTTCTCTGACGTCGGTATGAACGATTGCATTTCCTCAGACTTGATGCTAGCTATCTTCTCCACCACCGGAATAGGCACTGAAATTGAAAAAGGCACATCAGTTATTCCAGTCACATTTCTATTAATGCATGTGTAACATTGTATGAAGGAAACGTGTCGGAAAACGAACATTACTACAAAATATGTGATGCATGCGACAAAACAAGGCATTAAATAAAATTGTTACACTTAAAGATCAACATATTTTCCGGCACATGAGTCGATTTTTTTATTTCTCTGAAATAGAGTAAGTATCGGCTAATTTTTTTTTCTTTTCTGTGCGGTATATGAAAATTATTTATAAAAACGAGCGGAAATTATTCATAAAACGAGTGCGAGGTAGTATCTTCAAGATTTCCTTATTCGGGAAATTTTTTGGGACTCGGCAAAATTATCAACACTTGGTTCATTTTGATTTCGTTTAAACATAACATTTTGCGTTATTTTCTACGTAAGACTTTTTTTATGCGGTCCCTATCCACCGCATTAAAAAAAAAATAACTGTGTTGCGAAAACAACTTTTTATAGCTACTCGTGAAGTTTCGAACAATATTTTTATGTGATTTTTTTTATACGGTCCTTATCCACCGCATAAAAACAGGTTTGGGTGTATAAATATGTAAAACACTGCTTTTTTGACTTAAGTTACTCAGTAAATATCACAAATCTTGTCTCCTTAATAAATAATCAATTCACCGAAGAAAACCTCAATTGTAATTCCCATTTTGTTATGAAAGTTTTGTTCCCTACAACGTATCAGTTTTACTTTAAGCTTGTGCCTTATATTATTTCATTTTCATAAAAAATGTCTTATAACGTAGCAATTTCCATTGCAAATTTGTCTTATGGCATTAAAAACGTTTATAAGAAACGTGGGAGTTATTTGAGGCAGTGAGAAGCAAAGAGATGTAAATGCCAAAATTGAAAAAAAATTGAGATAACCAGTACAAATGGTAGGTGAACCACTCATCTTGAGGGTTCATGAGATAGTAATAGTAGTTCTGATAGGTGCTGCTATGAGCGTGATTTAGAAAAACTTTTCAATTAAAGCGTTCCTAGGATCGGGACTTTAAACGTGTTTTACTCCCGACTTGAAAATGTCCACTCACATCCCTCTGATTATCATTGCTTCACTTGTAAATTTCTGCTTTATTAAGTTGCAATACTTATTTCACGTTTGCACCTTACAGCAGTACTTTGGTTCAATATAAAATCGCAGAAAAGGTTTTAACATTTTACTTATGCTTTATTTTGAATGGTTTCTCCGCCGAAACCTTGAAAATATTAAACGAATT
The DNA here is from genome assembly GCF_026930045.1 of Uloborus diversus. Lineage (NCBI taxonomy): Eukaryota > Metazoa > Arthropoda > Arachnida > Araneae > Uloboridae > Uloborus > Uloborus diversus. The sequence goes on along the minus strand of NC_072731.1, from coordinate 150,060,147 downwards.
TTAAAATTAAATATTGGGTAGTCCCCCCCCCCCCCCCCCCAAAGAAAAAAAATTAAAACATTGCATTACGATTAAAAATAAAACAGATTTTTAACGTAGTGGGCGATTCTTTCGTTACGTGTGTTAATTTAACGCCCTTTATAACAAACTTACTGGATACTTTTCATAGTTTTTTTAAACTAGTTGTTAAATTTTCATGTGTTTTAATACTACAAAAAAAAAAAAAAAAAAAATTAAGGTTGATATTGATTTTTTGTTGTAATTTTTTTTTTTTTTTTTTTTGAAATTTCGTTACGTGTGCTACCCTTGATATTTGAAACTTTATATAGATACGTTTAATTCTGCGAAGTATATGTGAGTAAAATCAAGATTTTTTTTAAATAGAGAGATATTATCAAAGATGTGATTAGAGATTAAAAAAAAAAGAAATTAAGCAGTAAATATTTTTTTAGATTTGGTGAAATTGGTGCGTTACGTGTGTTAACAGAAAGTTACGTGTATTACCCTTTGTGAATATTACAACTCAAGAGTCACAAATACTGCACAAGAAACATTTAATTAATTGAAACTTACTGAAGGAAACCAATTCATTTTAACAATTGAAGCAGATCATGGTTTGGGAAGAAAATGTGACATGAGTGACTTTTTGACGCTATTTCTTTGCAAACAACAATAAAAATTTCAAGTTTTTAAAATATCTGTTACTTTCTTTTAGTATGATAACGAAGAATATCTAGAATTATTTTAATGGCAATAATTTTATTGTGGAAAGATCTAACATTTTTCATAAAATTTTAAAGCATTATGTTTGTGACTCATAAAATGAAAGATGAAACTGAAGCTTAAAGAGTAAATTTAACCACATTTTTTTACATCTCTATTGAGTATTACATGTGTTAATATTACTATTTGCAAATATATTTTGCTGAAGCTTTTACGATGCCAGAACAATATGAATACCCTGTACAAATGTGACTGAAGAGTGTTACGAGTACATGGGAAATATGTTTCATTTAAAAGTCATTTTAATACTAAAATATGATTTATTAAGTCAATTTCAAATTACATGAACTAAAAGCCCCCAAGATTGTTAACTAAGGGTGACCAGGAGGGGAGGGGTTATGGCGCAGACTGCGCCATTTCAATTTTTAGAGGTATTCATTTTATAGAGTTTTTTGATGCCATTTGGGGGGGGGGGGGGGCAGAGAGTAGCTCTGTGGAATTCCAGGGGAATGGGCTATCTTCTTTGGAGGGATGGTAACCTTTGAGATAAGTTATATGGTTTGGATTTTTCCTATCCTCATAACACCAGTCACCTACTTGTAGCTTAGTAACAGCCTTTGTTTTATTTGATCAATCATCAAAATTCACTATCAAATCTGGTGTAGACCATCTGCATGTCATAATTTTGCCCTTCAATGCTGACACAACATTCATTCCTTGGATACCTAGAGTATATTTAACATTTTTGCTCAGGTTATCATCAAGTCAATATCAACTTGATTGAATAAAAATACTTCGGTTGAATATGTACGATCCTTTATTATGTTAAGGAAATTAGTTGATGACTGAACTTTAATGTTTCACAATTTACTGATACTTTCCTGCCTAAGCCAAAGATTTTAGATTTTCTTTCATGCGGTCACTATCCTCTTTGCCATGTATAAAGATAACAAATATTTAATTTAAATTTTTGTTTAGGTATGGAAATAATTTTCCCTTTGGTTCTATTCTCTTCCTTCAAGTACAACCCTTTTTAATTTCATATTCATACATGAAACATTATTTCATTTTATCACTGAGGCATAGTTTTAGTCAGCACACAATATTTTTAGATGAATCATTTAAAACAGCCTTACCTTAACACTCAAATGTAAAGATCCAACATTTGAAAAAAAAATCATACAAAAACGCTACGTGTGTTACCTCCTTTATGAAGCTTTAATAAATATTTTCTACCAAATGTAGAAAGAGGACACTTGAGGTATATGACTAACATATCAAGTTAATTTATAATATGAGATATTTTTCTTTTGACCCGCTAATTTAGGTTAGAGAGAAAAACTTTACTACTTTACGAGTTACGTGTGTTACCGAAAAAAAAATAATTTGAGTGTTTTCTAGGGTTGAAATTTTAATAATAGTCTTACTTTTAAGTTTTTAACTCATGGTTATAGTAGAACATTTGTTTTAATGTTCTTTTATAGTCTTTTCACGAAAAAATAAATGATTAAGAAAAATATGGCTTTTAAATTTATCTTTATAACTATGCATTTTTGATGCTGTCTGTGTGCTTCCAAATATGGCCAAAATGTCATAGAAAAAATGTTTTTTATCAAAAAAATTGATGCTGAACTTGAAAACAGTAGATATTTTTCAATCTAAAAAAAAGATGTTTTCAATTTCCGTGAAAAAAAAAAAAATCAGTGTGTCAGGACCACTTTTTGTGCAATCGTCCTAGTTGGAAAGAGCGTTTGGTTTTATTTTGACTGAATTGTGATAGACACTCCCGTGTTCAGCTTTCTTATGCTAAACAAGAAAAAAATAGCAAAAAATATTTTATCGCATATAATTTTATCAAAATGTCAAATGAGAAGTATCAAATGATTTTCGTGTTAGCTTCAATTATAACTTACCCAAACCATTTAGTTTCTTTTCACAGGAACCCATGTTGTTTTTGAAGCAGGTACGCTTGTACAGCTGGTAACACGCACAACTTATCGTTACAGTGGCAATAAGAGGCAAGGAATACAACCAAGGAAAGGCTAAAACTTTCTTTTGTATCTGAAATTAAGAGGGAAAATACAGTAACTATAGAATGCTAAGTATTTGAAACTTTCAATTACGAATTAACTCTTTACCTCTCAACGATTCTAGTTTGAGAAAAAAAATATTCATTTGAATACATCATTCTTTTAAGGCAGATAAATGATTTCAAATATTTTTATGTTAAATGGATAATGAACTGAAACAAAATTAACGGGTTGCATTTCTGCAACAATAAGAAAAACAACAGTAAGTTTTCGGTGTCTCCCCAAGGAATTTCGGTTTACCCCCAGTTTCGCAGACATTTCAAAATTCTTTCCCCCTTTGCTTTTTCAAAAGGTATGATTGAAACTGTAAAGCAGAGGAAATTTTTTCGCGTCGGCGAAAGTGGGGGGGACACCGGAATTTCCTTCAGTGTCTCCCTAGTTTCGCCGACACGAAACTGCCATCCCCCCCATCCCCCTTTTTTTCAGTTTCAATTCATACCGTTTGATAGATTAAAGTTGGGAAGGAAATATTAACTGTCGGAGAAACTGGGTAAACGAAGTTTTCATCGTTCAAAATTTTTTATTTATGTGGTTAAAACTGTTGTTACTTCTATTGTAACAAAGTCCCTACATCACTTTTCTCACAAACGGAGTGTAGGAATCCTTTGCATTTTGGGTATTTACCCAGAATGTTTTGTATTTGATATTATCATACCTAGGTAGTGATAAAACATACAAATTTTCCATATTTTGTTTCTTAGATGAATAATTTCAGAGCTTTATATCAGGGAAGAAATTGCCAACTGTTGTAGCAATGCAACAAACGTCAAGTTAAAAATTGTACATAAATATTCTAACTTTTATACAACGGAAGTATTTTAGCATAAAGACTCATTATTTTGGCATTTTCGTATTTTGGCATAAAATCTTTCATTCGGGGGAACAAATATTTCTTGATGTCTTCAACCTCTAAAACGTTACAAAATTTGAACAAAATGTCTGCAGTAAACACTTGCGACAAATTTTAATTCAAGAAATCACCTCAATATTTCCATCCACTAGACAGAGGGAAGTTGAGCAATATGTGTTAATTGAAATGTTACAGGACAGAAACGATCACAGAAATCGTTTCTTAAAAAACTTGCCGAATGAAAGACATAGACTTTTAGGGTTTGCTACAGGCTACAGATATGCTATCTGGTTACATAAAGCATTATTTGAATGTCATAATGAATTAGATAAGAATTTTCCAACTTTCGGCGAAAAAAAATTCGGGTACAGACTAATACTGTCTGACTACTGATGCGATGGAAAGGTGAACATCCGGTTTATAGGCGAAAATGCACGCATCTATTAGTTTGCAGGGATGCCAATTTTGCCGTTGTAGATGTGTGTTAGCCAATAAATTAAGCAGAGTCACATATAGAACGAACGATAGACGCTCAGCAAATTTCCTCTATCTTCCCATTTTCTAAATCGGACCTGTTAAAAAATCTGTTTACAAAAGTGTATCCCAATGGGGTTTTGTTGGTACAACAGTAAGTGCATGCGTGAAATGGGCCTTTGAAATCATTGAAGTGGTTGGTGCGAAGAGCATCCGCAATTAAATAAGCAACAATGATGGCCACAACGCATTTTTGCTGTCACTCTTAGAGTAAAATAAAGGCCGCCTGAAATAAACACGCACATACAAGTTGTAAGGTGTCTTAAACTCAGATTAAGCACTTAATGATCGAACGTCCTTACATGAAATTCCCAGTGCACTATGTCCTTCTATATTATCATGTCCTACATTTATGTTTCAGAACCAGTTCTCTTTCTTTATCATTATGATTCAATGTGTTGTGATTTGTTTCGCAGTTAGACGACTACTTGATAATTAATTCAAATGACGCAAATAATTGCTATAATTGAATTTGAAATTAGCTTCCACATGCATCCAATAATTAAGATAAGAAATAAAAATTATTATTTTTTGATAAATGATCATTTGAGGCAGTGGGAAATACAGTGATGTAAATGCCAGAAAGAAAAAGTTGGAGACAATCAGTACAAATGGTAAGAGAAACTCTCTGTTTTAGGGCAAAGGATGGTACTAGTAGCTCTGGTGGATGCTGCTATACAGCATGATTTAGGAAAAAATATTTAGGGAAAGCCTAGGATCTGAACTTTATACGCGTTTCACTAGAAACTTAAATCCACTTGCATCCCTTTGCCGCCCACTACCTCGCTTGTATCTCAGGAAAATTCTCGAAATTTATTGATCGTTCGATTAGAATGATCTATAATTTCAAGGATATTTTACTTTCATCTACATGCTTCTAAAATGATTTCTTGAGTTAACAGTTTGTGTTAAATATAGAATAATTATTAAATACAGTTACTCTCCGTTCTCGAAAGCGAAGAATAGCACTAGGGGTAGATTCCATTCTGAAAAGGGGCGATAGGTTAAGGTTCCACTCAATCACTTTCCGGTCGCACTTGCTATCTCTGTCTATTTTGACATCACTTTGGAAGAACTACTAAACCTGTCATTTCGCATTTTCATTTAGCATCCTTTTACTTCCAGGTTTCTACCCCTATTTTGATAAAATCAGAGAATACCTGACGCGTGCGCGATTTCGCTAGAGGTTTCAGCTAAGGGAAAACAGACAGTAGAGAACTGGACATTTATATAACTGAGCACTTTAACTTCCTGAACTACGAAAAATCTTTTTGACAATA